>NW_011122733.1:0-686 GCF_000146605.3 Meleagris gallopavo
GTCGTCCGGGTACCAACACCTTGGGTCCAAAGTGACAGTGATATTACAGTCCTTCGCCATCTAGAGAAGATGGGCTGTCGGTTAATGAATCGTCCCCAGGCCATCCTCAACTGTGTCAATAAGTTCTGGACGTTTCAAGAACTTGCTGGTCATGGTGTGCCCCTGCCAGACACCTTTTCATATGGTAAGCCTTTGGAATCAAATAATAGAATAGTTGCCTGCAGAATTTATGCTTTTATAGCGAGTCAAGTTTTGAAAATCCTTAGAATTAAGTAGGGAGAGGCTGATTCCACGTATAAGTGATCAGTAACTAGAAAAAGTATGGTAGTCACATGCTGGTTTTGTCTTTGTTGGTTAGCTGTGATATTTTATGAAGAGTAGTGTAATTATGCCTCTACCTCCCAGCAATTAACATTGCTGATTACTTCTAAAACACCTTGAACTCTTCCAGTTGCCTAAAACAACGGACAGAATCTCAGGGAACGGAATGTTATAGGATATTGAAGATCTAGAGTTTAGTAAAATCTGAAAATATGTCCAACTTCTATATAAATAAAAACATCTGTAAATATATTAGTTGTTATGAAAGGCCAGAAATAGCACAAGCTCACATGTTCAAGTACTTATTAACAGTTCTTTGAGGTTTGGTTTCCCTCTGGAGTTCCCTCCATCAGTTAATTACTGAT
>NW_011122734.1:0-818 GCF_000146605.3 Meleagris gallopavo
TTCCCATACGGTACTGAACACCGTGGGTTAGAAACGAACTGCGGTAACTCTAAAAACCCCAAGTCATGGACAGCACTCTGCAAAAGCCAGTTTGGGAGCCTACCTCTTCCTTTTGGCATCACATGTGGTCAGAAGAGTGCATTTGGATCTGGGAAACCAACGAAGCGCCAACGGGCAACATGAAAAAAAAAAAAAGACAAACAGATCAAAAGGGTAGAAAACGCTGCTGAATCCAAACAGAAAAGAAGACGACGTTGGCACATGGCACTGACATTCCATCAGCACTGGGGAGACCTGAAGATGGGGAAAGAAAGAACACCCGGTGAAGGCAACGTGAGCACAAGGGACATCCGATACCAAGCCCAGAGCACCTCAGCGAGCATGTTAAACAGGACACGTCAGGGATCAATGTACCTCGGCACAGAGACTAAGCGTTGGATATTGGCATCCACCTGCGGCTGCGGTTTCCTGCTGCTTCCAACAAGAGCCTGGCTAAAGTCCTGGCACCGCTCGCGAGGGCCGCAGTTCCACGCTGCAAGCGTTTGGGCACAGGACAACGAAAGCAGAGACCGCCTTCCGGTAGGGACACCAATGTCACTTACCCTGCTCCAGGGATCCGGGCACAGCCAATGCCGCAACTCAGGGAGGCCCAGAAGGCCAACAGCATCTGGCGGAGGACTCGGCCCATCCGGAAAGAGTGGAGACATTATCGTGTCTAATAACGTCCACACCTTACCGAGGAACACGACACATTCAACGCGGGAACTCAGGCAGCCCAAAACGCCTACATCGTGTGGTGGTGGAGGCGCCAATCCTAG
>NW_011122735.1:0-483 GCF_000146605.3 Meleagris gallopavo
CTGTCCAACTGGCCTTGGATGTTGCTGAATGGGAGAGGTGGCCAATGCTTTATCCTTACACTGACTCATGGATGGTGGCAAATGCTCTATGGGGGTGGTTACAGCAGTGGGAGCAAAACAACTGGCAAAGAAAGGGTAAACCTATTTGGGCTGCTGAGCTGTGGAAAGATATTGCTGCCTGAATAAAGAATATGGTTATAAAGGTGCGTCACGTAGATGCCCATGTGCCCAAGAATAGGGCTACTGAAGAGCAGCAAAATAACCATCAGGTAGACAGAGCTGCCAAGTTTGAGGTGGCTCAAATAGACCTGGACTGGCAGAACAAGGGTGAATTATTTCTAGCTCGATGGGCCCATGAGACCTCAGGCCATCAAGGAAGAGATGCAACATATAAGTGGGCTAGAGACCGAGGGGTGGATTTAACTATGGATGCTATTGCGCAAATCATTCATGACTGTGACACATGTGCCACAATTAAACAAG
>NW_011122736.1:0-546 GCF_000146605.3 Meleagris gallopavo
TGAGGGTGACCAGAAGCATTCCCTTGCAGGACCAATAAAGCCAAAGAAATAACCAAGGTATTGTTGCAGGAGATTATTTCAAGGTTTGGGTGTCCTGCAACAATACCCTTCAACCAGGGAACTCAGTTTATTGCAGAGATTGTCCAACAGGTCAGCAAGCATTGGGAATAAATTGGCAATTGCGCTTACCACACAGAACACAGGCGAGTGGTCAGGTGAAAAAGATGAACCATCTAATTAAATCACAGATTGTAAAACTGGGCCAGGAATCTGGACTGTCCTGGCCACAGTTGTTGCCTTTGGCTCTCCTTAGGACCAGAATGAAACTTAGAGCCAAAGAAGGGTTAAGTCCTTTTCAAAATACTGTACAAAGGGCCTTATGTTGTACAAACGGGGATCTCTACCCAACTAGAGAGTGAAATAATAACTGAGCATGTGATAAGTCTACAGGAATAACTTTGGGAAATAGAGAAACTGGTTCTAGGAACTAGAGCCCAAGGCCTTGGCGGCCTGATACATAATATTTTACAAGGAGATTATATGTAT
>NW_011122737.1:0-496 GCF_000146605.3 Meleagris gallopavo
TTGATGCCTTCCAAGAGGCCTCTGGGGAATTGCGGCACGCAGCTGGTGCCACCAAGGCCAAGGAGTAAAAGGCACCGGGCTGGTTTACAGCCTGGTTGGGCAGCTCAGCTCCTCGCAGTGGGCATTCATCTCCGAGTACACTTTGCTATTGATCCCATTCCCGTTCTATAAACAGTTGGGGAATAGCAAAAAAAAAACAAAAAAACAAGCAGGAATTCTCACAAGCATAGTGAATGTGGAAATAACCACCTCCTGGGGCTACCAGAAATGGCATCAGTACGATGCAGGATGTGGCAAAGACATGCGAGTAAACCTGATGGGGCGAACAGAAAAAGGGCCTCAGAGCTGGGCACTGCTGCAGCCATGTCCCAAGAGGCCCAGGGAAGAGGTAAAGGAAAGACGTTGCCTTGTGCTTACCGAGAACTTGTCGTAGAGCTGGTGGGTGAGCAGAGGGTTCGGGAGCTCCCTGAAGTACATTTTGCAGAGGGAGCTCACG
>NW_011122738.1:0-1239 GCF_000146605.3 Meleagris gallopavo
GGGGGGCTGACGGTTCCGGCGGGGGCGTCGGAGCAAAACCCTTTTTACTTCCCGTCGCGTCCCCAGGCTGGAGCCATGTCCCCTGTATCCTTTCCTGCCCTCGGAACGTCCCCGGCAGCTGGCCGCTGTCCCCAGGCTGTGGCTCCGTCCCCGTCTCTCCCCGAGTGTCCCCTGGCCGCGTCCCGAGCCACTGCTTCCTTCGTGTGCCCTTTCTGAGCACATCAGCAGGGGACGGGGATACTCACATGCGATACAGCGCAGAGCCACGCGGGCTCCGTGCTGCATTTCCCTCTGTGGGAGCGAGGAAACAAGATGTGGTGGTTTGATACTGTGGGGCTATGATGGGGTACTGGAGTCTGAGGTGTCTGTGAATCAGTTGTCTGAGGATTCTACGAGGATGCTGAGGATACCAGCTCCTGTAGGTTGGATTACTTCACGTTCTGTCGCTGTTTCCCGATTCTAGATGCTGTGTCTCTGTGACGATTCTGGGCTTCAGCTGTGTGGTGATCCCGATTCCTCACTAAGAGCAGAGATTCCCCGATTTGTAGCTGTGCAATATGATGTCTGTCCATATCCACCCCGTCGCCACAGTGCGTGGAATAGTTCTGAGTGGCTGACACAACCCAAGCAAAATCAATTTCTGTAGATTATTCAAAAACGAAAACCCCTTTGCTTTAGTTTCTGCTCCCTGCTCTTGTTTATTTCTGTTCTCCCTTGCTTCACACGTAACTTCCAAACGTGGCATTTTGCAGATAACGTTTTTTCCCCCTTTTATCCCTTGGTGGCCCCCAGGGATGTCTTGTTTCTGAATTGTAACAGTTGTCATGAGCCCATTCATCTAAGGATTTGGGACCGGAGTTCACTCCATGACTCTTGTAATCAGCTGGTGTCCCTAACTGCCATTGTGCAGGCTCTGCCAGTTTATAACAGATGTGTACAGCTACAATATACGCTCCTAAGAGAGAAGCAGGAATGTCCTGATGTAATGTAGATATTCTGTAGCGACAGAACGGTGAGCTAGCGAGGCTGGAGATGGCTGGATACGCTTGGTTATTTTCCACGCAGAGGGCAGGGTTAAACACACGCATACAGGAGGCCCTCCCGCTGTGTCACGAGGTTCAGATCGGACCCCTTGCTGTCTGAGCTCCTCAAACCGCAGCGGAAAGGATCCTCAGCACAGCTGGATCCGCGCCGAGTCCCAGACGCATCCCAAGGAGGTTGTGTCTAAGGGGTCCTATC
>NW_011122739.1:0-475 GCF_000146605.3 Meleagris gallopavo
GGGCAGCTGGGGAAGGCTTCCTGGGTGCTTCTGGCATCACCAGTGCAGAAGGGGGATATTTGGCTCCAGTTCTGCCACTGATCCTCTCCTAGGCAAGTTTCCTTAGGACCGTGCTGCCCATGCCTCCAGTGCCCTGCTCAAGCTCTGTGCAGCGCGGTTGTTTCAGGCATAGGAATGACTTTGCTGTCCAGGAGACATCAGCTCGAGGTTACCTCTGTGGGGCTGCCCTGCAATGCTGCCACAAGCCCCGAGATGGGCACAACTCCCTTGTGCCTTTTCTGAAAATGTGGAGCCCTTGCTCCTATCCTGTGCTCTTTTCATTCCTGGTCTCTTTGCGCTGTCACAGCGCTCTCAAATCCTTGCATTTGTGCAGAGCTGAAGGTCTGTTCTGGACTCAGGGCAGTGATGTGGTTCAACATGGAAGGTGGCTGAGGTGCGGCGTGGGTGAGGGGCGTGGCCTCGGCGCCATGGCGGT
>NW_011122740.1:0-541 GCF_000146605.3 Meleagris gallopavo
GGCTGCAGAACAAAGGAGAGAAGGAGGGGGACATTAGCCATGAAGAGTGCTGATGAAATTCAGAGGAGATAAGAAATTAAAAGTCCTGTATTAGCTGTCTGCATCATGGAGTCTCGCAAGACCACTGTTTCTGTAATTTGCTGTGGAAGACCTCATAATATCCCACATCCTCAGGACGCCATTAATGTACTCAACGTCGGTTCCTCTTTCCCTTACTTATGTTCATGTGCAAGTAGATCCAGAGATTAATAGCAAGCCGAAACTTCATTGCGTAGGAAAAATAAGCAACTTAAGATGGATCTGATTTATGATTTGTATGTAAAATAAGAGTGGGTTTTTTTCCAAAATGAAGTGGCAAACCACTGTTCGTTTGCTTCTCTTTCCCAAAAGAGAGTCAAAACGCAAGCAGAAAGTAATATCCGAATCCCACCAACAAGTTTAACCAGATTTACAGAAGATTTACAAACTCTTTTTTAATACCTTTTCATTCCGTACGGTTTTGAGCTGAAGATCTCTAAGAAACGTCAATCGAAAATTAGGT
>NW_011122741.1:0-1203 GCF_000146605.3 Meleagris gallopavo
GCCCCGCCACACAGCGGGGCTACAGAATGCCAGAGGTCACCGCCAAAGGTACGCGGGTCCGCAGCCGGCACGGGAGCAGAGCTGCCAGCCAGTCCTGGCACCGAGCGGGCCAGACCCAGCACGGGGACCATCTCAGGGCTGCCTCCGTGTGGGGCTGGGGACAGCGACGACACTTTCCATCTGCCGCCTCCCTCCTGCCCTGAGCCAGTGGGAGCAGCGGCAGAAGCAGAGTGTGACCTGCTTTTCCTTGCCCTGCAGAGCGAGTTGCTGTCTGGGATGCGGTGGCCGCCTATGTCCAAGAGCAGCTCCTGCTGCGCAAGGTGGGTCGGCGCCTTCTTGCCACTTGTCTGCTTGGAGGGCTGGGGGAGTCCCCTCGCCTTGGGCCGCGGGACGCAAGGACTCTTCCCCTCCACAGAAAGCAGGGTATTCACCCCCACAATGCCTGTCAGGTACCAGTGGGCCTCCCGCATGCATGCTATGACTGCACCACGGATGTGGGGCTGATCGCAAGCTCTGCAAGCCTCTGGATTCCAGGAGGCTGCTTCTGCCCTGACTGCTGGGCCGTGTTTCTGGAGGGCAGACGGAGGGAGAGCACCGGGCAGCTCCTTCCCAAAGCTCTCCCACTTCTGAGCAGTGGCAGAGGGCACGGCAGGACCCGAAGCACCGTCCGTGGACGGGGCAACCTTCAGCTCTTCCTCCAGCCTTAACACTTCAGCCCTTCCCTTCTCTTCCACGTGCAGGGAGTCCGAATTCCCACCTTCGGTGCCTTCAGCATTGCCTCAGAGCGGGTCGAGGCTGAGGATGGGACCGTGATTTTCCAGTGGCCTGTGTTTCACCTGGCCAGGAACCTTGCGGGCATCCGTAACCTCACGGCTAACAAGGATTACCTGCCAGGTAGGAGGAGGCTGAAACCCTTTCTTGCTGCACAGATGGCACAAACGGAGCCAGCGCCTCCATTCTCTAAAGCAAACCTCACCCTCCCTCCATGGAGCCCGTCCGAATACGGGGCTGTCCTGTGTGGCGACTGCAATGAGCAGCACTTGGGAAGCAGCCATGGAAGAGCCGCTTCCAGCACGACAAACTCTGCCGTGTGGTTTTACAGGCCACAAGGAGCTGGAGGCCCTCAAATACGCTGAGGTGGCCGCGGCCGCATCTGTGAGCCGGCAGACTGGGAAGGCCTGCATATTTGGCACAACGTCCCTC
>NW_011122742.1:0-473 GCF_000146605.3 Meleagris gallopavo
GGGTGCTAAGGCGTAAATGCAGCTGCATGTTTCAACTGGGGCCTTGTGCTGCATCTCGCTGTTGATAATAAATATGTAAAGCTGGGCCTAAGGCAGTACAAGACTGTGCTGCTTCTCCTTTAGCACACTAAGGTTACTGCTGTAGGTCACCAAGGGCAATATCAGGATGAAGCTTTGCTTTAGCAAGCTGTGGAGGAGGCGTGACGTACGTAAAGCTGCGTTTACTTATGCTGCTGTGTTCTAAAGGGATAATCTTGTACTCATGCGAATGCTGTGGTGTGTTACAGCTTGCTCTGCAATGCAAGCTTTTCTGTTCTACTGGTATTATCCCAAAGCACGTGTGCTTTTCACTTTCAGTTTGGAGGAGAGGAATTACTGCAGCTGTTTGTCCTTCTAGGCTCTGAGTTTTCTTTTGTGACAGTGCTCTCCTTCATATCTCGGGCAGGCCTCTCTATCCTGGGACAAAGCCAGTG
>NW_011122743.1:0-360 GCF_000146605.3 Meleagris gallopavo
GAGAGAAGGAAGAACGTCGGCGGGACGGGCAGCCAAGGTTTGCACAGAGCTTCCAGGTCGTGCCAGAGATAGATTATCAGAACGCTGAGAGATTAATTACCACTAAGGGAAAATACAGCCTAAGCCACGTCCACGATGCCATTAGCCCGGGCTGTCAGCAGTGAGCGCAGAATCCAACTGGTTACTGAGGTCACAAAGGACCAGCAGGGCTCCCTCTGCTCCATCCCTTCCCTTAAAAATGAGAAAAAGGAGGAAGAACCAAGCAAAAGAAACCCAGCCAGCCATACCTTTCCTCTCACAGAGCAGGACTTGGACCTGCGGTCGTCCCCTTGCTGAGACATGACCGCTGTCTCAGAGGAA
>NW_011122743.1:21510-22104 GCF_000146605.3 Meleagris gallopavo
GGGCTCCCCCAGAACCCTCATTTTTCCTGCTGTCCTTCCTTACCACCTCGGGTCACCCTTGGGATCTCACAGACCTTCAGAGTCCCTGACAGGACCCCCATCGCCAGCCCAGGACCCCCATAGCCACCTGGGGCTCTGGTGCTGAACCCAGGTCCTCAGTGAGCCACGCTGCAGTGCTGCACCCTGAGCCCTTCTGCAGTGCTGCAGGTCCCAGGGCAGTGGGCACTGCTCTGCGTGTCACCGCCCGGCCCAGGAACGCCACCCCTGTGCTGTCTGTGTCTTTTCTTGGCTCCTGGCACATCTTCCATCTCCAGAGCACATGAGCAGTGTCCCTCCGACTGTGGCTCCGGGTTAACCCCACAGCGTCCAAACCAGGAATCCTGCAGCGACCCACATCTCAGGATGGGGCTGCAGCTGTGCCCCAGTGCCTTCATTAAAGAGAGGAGAATGAAGGATCGCAGCAGGGCGTCTTTCCTCCTGACATTTCCCACCGTCTGCATGTTGGCTGTGTCATGCGAGCGGCATTCGCTCACAGAGCTGTGAGTGCAGGTATGTGTGCATACAGGGTATGCAGAGATCATAGAATCATAGAAT
>NW_011122744.1:0-476 GCF_000146605.3 Meleagris gallopavo
TTTCTATCCTTATTATTCATGTTTCTTTCTGGACTTTTAAGATGTAAGTATGCTCCAGACAGGCTTCTCAAATCAAAAGATTTCTGTTCATTATCTATTTTAACTATTATTTTGAATGATCTAAATCATTGAAGACACTCTATGCAAAGAGAAATATTTGGAATCGAGAGACAAATGCTACTCTTTGAATTACATAGGAGTTTTACATGAATAGGAAAACTTCTGTAGTTACAACTGTTTAAAACATATGCAAACAAATATCAATCAGTCAAAATATTAATATAATCTTTCATTATATTGTTAGTCTTTTCCTCATATGTAAAGCCATGATGTCCTTGTCTACCATTTTTACAAAGCACATCTGTCCTCTTTTACCCAAATATTTTGTCTTTTGACTACACCTTCTCATCACTTGGTGAACTATGAATGGTATGTCACTTGCTGCAAAAAAATGTTGCACAAAGCAACATGCATTA
>NW_011122745.1:0-680 GCF_000146605.3 Meleagris gallopavo
GAGGATCAGAGCGAACCCCATGGCTGTCTGAACTCTTCAAACCACAGAGGTCAGGTTCCTCAGCACAGCTGGATCCACTCCTAGTCCCAGACGCGTTCAGGAGTTTGTGCCTGAGGGATCCTATGTGCACGATCAAAGATGCCACCTTAGTGAAGCTGACAAAGCTCAAACCAAACTGTCAGTCGCTCACTGAGGATCCGTACCAGCAAGGTGTCTTGACATCAAGGTGGAAAGGATCTCTGTGCAGGCGTGAGCTCAAGAGACATCCCTGCTCAAGGGTGTAGGAATGGAATGTTGTTTCTGCATTAGATATTAAAAAGGGGGAATTGATCTGAAGCAGCAGAGCACAATGTACTTGTACTTTGTAACTTGTCCTTAGAAATAGCTGATGTGAAAAAGTAGAAATACCATATATGTTAGTAACGTACTTTAGAAATACAGTTGCTGAACTGTGTGATTAATTCTTGCTTGCAAAACTTCAATAGCTCTTAAATGTTCCAAATAGTATGGGTATAGTATTGTGGACTAGAAAGCATATTGTAGGGCTATTCTGTTTGGATAAGAGACCCTCAGCAAAAGAAAAACAGACTTAACAAACATCAAAGAAGCCAGGGCCTCTACACAAGGCTGGCTTGCCTCGCTCTGTGGGTAGGTTGGGATGCAACAGGCAGGGATGAAGA
>NW_011122746.1:0-780 GCF_000146605.3 Meleagris gallopavo
AAGTAACAAAACAGAGAAATTAAGATGACTCTTGTGTAACCAGCCTGGGTCATCCTCTCGCTCAGGCACCGCATGATCACACCCAGGAGATGTTGCCCCCAGGCTTGGATTTGGGCTTCCAAGCAATCAGCAAGCATTTGGATGGGTCAGCCCCCTGGTTTTTGTGAGAACAGACAAGTCCATCTTGAAAAGCCATCTTGGCAAAGGCAGAATAGCTTTGTTCTTGGGCTGCAGCACTCCATGGCCAGGCGCTGCTCAAACACTGGGCCTGCATTTCCTCCTGGGCACCCATACGTGCTCTGAGTCTCCTGCAGCTTTCTGCAGGGTTTGTGGCTTCCTGCTGAGGAGCTCCTCGTGTTCTTCTGCAACTGCCCCCCAACATCACTACTGCCTCCTCTGGTACCGTACTGGGAGATGCTTCAGAGTCCATTAGCCTGCATTCCTTCCTCCCATCAGCAGCTGCTCCTGCACTGACCTTCATTCACACTGGGATGCCGTCCACTTCTAGCGCCAGCTGACCTGCGAGACAGAGAAAGGAAATGTGGGATCAGCACAAATGCAGTAAGCCCAAGGCTGTGCCACCACCACGTACTGCAGCCTTGGGAAAGTCAGCTGCAACTGCAACTGATTGAGTTAACTGTAACTGTCAGAATTAAACAGGCACCACTGTAAATTAAGCTGACTCACATCACAGACAGAAGCTGGAGAGCTCTCGTGGCACAAAACTCAGGGCTGTAGAATTTAAGGTTCCTCTAAGCTTTAAAACAAGATGAAAGACAA
>NW_011122747.1:0-498 GCF_000146605.3 Meleagris gallopavo
ATCTCCCTAGAATAAACAAAAAAAACCAAGAAATCTTTCACATATGCATGGGATCTGTTGAGTCCCAGCCTGAAGCACTGGTTGAGCACCTGCAGAAAGGAGCTGCTCAGCCCTGGGAGCACAGGTGAAGGCAATTCAGCTGTGTGACAGAAGGATTGGAGCCTGGCTGCGCCTCTCCCAGAGCTCATGCAAGGGCTGACTGCAGCTAGGGAAGGATTTCCTTCTGGCGGTCCCTCCTTGGTGATGCTTTTCCTCTGCACCTGGAATCTTCTGATATGGGGGAGCCATCTTCTTCCCTTCCTTTATAGTACCTCTCTGCTTTGCCAGTCCTTCCACCATCATACCTCCGTTGTAACGCCTTTCCTAGTCACAGAATCACAGAATGGCCCGGGTTGGAAGGGACCTCAAGAATCATTTCTTGCAATACCAATTCTTAAAAGTAGTTTTACAATGGAGTATGAAATCTAATCCACTTACAGGATGGAGTTGCTCGAGAAT
>NW_011122748.1:0-448 GCF_000146605.3 Meleagris gallopavo
TTCCTGCGGCGCTTGATGGATTTGCAGGTGTTTTTCTATTGCAGAGACAATTGGGTTCACGCCTCCTGGCTGTCCTTGCTTCTTCCCTTGTGGTGGTCTTCAGGCTTCTCGTCTGATGGCTGGTAGATCCATGCCCGGTAGCTACCCTTACCTCCTCCCCAGCATGACTAGGAGCGCTGTCCCTCGTCCAGAGAGATGTTTGTTCTGGCTAGCAGCCCCAGACTCCTCTGGGGTAGGTAGCGCAGAAGTCGCATCTCTCGTGGAGGCAGCAGCATGCCCAGTAGCTACCCTTTCCTCCTGCCCAGGCATGGATGCTCAGCTTTTGTTGTCCTCCGGGGCCTGTTGTCATGCTGGATAGCAGGCCTGGACTCCTCCAGGCTAGCTACGCAACATTTATCCCCTTGCAGGCAGGTAGGTGTCTTCCTGGTGGGTAACCTTCATTCCCCGT
>NW_011122749.1:0-682 GCF_000146605.3 Meleagris gallopavo
CAAAGCGCTCCAAAGTAACTAATGTACTATTAACTTCGAACCCTTACCCTCCCTGGTATTTCAAGATCATGTTCTATTAAAACTATTTCCCAGTATTGCCTACTGCCTACTCAACATTCAGAATTTGGAGACTAGAAGAATTTACAAGTACTGCAAAAGAAGTTCAACACCTAATAGAAAACCTTCTTAACTATTACTCCTTGACAACACAAAATCTCAAGCTCTGCTCAGAGTACTCCCTGCCTTCACCTCTGATCTCAGACCCACCTCGGTGACCCCGCGTGTTCTTCACCACCATAGGGAACTCCAGCACTTCTGCCTCATCAATCATTTTGGCAAAATTCTCATGACCACCTGGTAAAAGAAAACCAATAATATTATATGCCACCAGCCTGGTGTACCAAACTGGGATTTAATTGTGACACATTCCTCTTACTCTTCCAGCTTAGATAATGCAGAGAAAAAAAATAACACTTAAGTATTTGGTCACAAATCAGAATCAGAATTTTAAGGTGTTTGTAATCTGTGCCTTATCAATTTCTACTTCCTTTGAAATGTAAGACACAAACTGACAATCATAAAATGGCTTAGGTTGGAAGAGACAGTAAAGATTCAGTTCCAGCCCACCTGCTGTGGACAGGGTTGCCAACTCCTAGATCAGGCTGCCCGAGGCCCCATCCAA
>NW_011122750.1:0-487 GCF_000146605.3 Meleagris gallopavo
TTGGTTATGGCAGAGTTGTGAAAGGAGGATGGGGAAGAGCAGGAATTTTAGAGGAAGTGCTCAGAATTAAAAAATAAAATAAAATAAAATTGTGAATTAATAGTTAACCGAGAAAATAATTTCTTCAGATTTTACACTTTCTGTTCTTCGTTATGAATTCCTTGGCTTTCAATGTTGTTTGACAAGAATATCCTCATTTTTTTAATAGACTGTCATATTTTTATGGTGTTTTTTTTGTTGTTGTTATTTTTGGTTCTCAGTATTCCGCATCAAAACATCATGTAGTGTACAGGGAGTTAAAGTGTTAATGCTCCAATTCCAGGCACCTATCCCCTATACATTACGGTAAGTCATGGGATCTGGCCCTTCCGGGTGGGGCGGTCTCTTACTGCCTGGCAGTGGGTGCTGGAGGGTGCGTTTCCTAGCTGTTCCAAGCTTTTCAGGTTTGTACTCGGTCTCGGGAACTCTCTCTCTCCTATCTTATTTG
>NW_011122751.1:0-717 GCF_000146605.3 Meleagris gallopavo
TGCCTCTTCAGAAAGGAGGGAAGAGTGGGGCTGTAAGTGACTGCTCTGCTCCGCCCTTTCCTGCTGCGCACCCTACGGTTTCTCCACGTCTATTTCTAGAAGCTCAGCTTCCCAAGCCTTCAGGAACAGACAGAAATGCACTCACCACGTGCCGCCGTCTTCATGATTTTCGTTAGCAAGTGGGACAGTCCCGTGGAATATCTTCCATCTTCCCATGCCACCTTCCATCCCCCCGGACCTTAACAGAAAGCATTAAGATAAACCTCAGAGAAACCAAGGATTGAACTGAGTGGTCTTTTCCGTGAAGGCAGTAAAGACAACAGCCACCCTGGGACGCCTGTGGGGCTCCAGCACAGGAGGCGGCCGAGGATTTGGCAGCGCCTTCCCTGCAGGCAATTCTGCACCCAAAGCTCTCTGGGGAGAACTTCCCACCACACACCGCAATCTACAGAGCTGCTCAGGAGCATCACCGAAGAGCAGACGGTGCCAGGGGGCCGTGTGAGGACAGGGCACGCACACGCAGCTGAGAATTCTCGCTCACAGCTGCAGGCACGCCTGGCTGCCATGAGCACTGTGAGCTGGCAGCTCTCACAGGAAGCAAAAACTCGTGGCATACCGGTACGAGTTGCTGGGGCTTCTGTCCTGGCGCTCAGCTGGGAAGCCGGAGACGATTCCGCTCCACCCGCACCTGTCCACAAACACAGAGCAGCTCCTGTC
>NW_011122752.1:0-534 GCF_000146605.3 Meleagris gallopavo
AAAAAGGTTTTACTTAGGAATTGCATGTCTCCAGTTGGGTTCAGTAAAATCATCACAACTTATTTTTCCAAAGTAAAACTTCCTCTCCAAAGAAGTGGTTGGGCACTGGAACAGGCTGTCCAGGGAAGTGGTGGGGTCACTGTTTCTGGAGGTGTTCAAGAAGCATGAAGACATGGTACTTAGGAACATGGTTTAGGGGCAATATTGATGGTAATGGGCAATGTTGGTTGGATTTAGATAAATCTTGGAGGTCTTTTCTAACCTTAATGATGCTATGATTCTAAGTTTCTGCCTGACAGGTATTGATAACCTGGGGAGTATTGGGGGTAGTATTGGGGGTAGTATTTGGGGGAGTGAGCTCTGGAGAGGAGCTCTGCAGAGAGGGACCTGGGTGTCCTGGTGGACAACAGGTTAGCCATGAGCCAGCAGTGTGCCCTCGTGGCCAAAAAGGCCAATGGCATTCTGGGGTGCATTAAGAAGAGCGTGTCCAGCAGGTCGAGAGAGGTGATCCTCCCCCTCTACTCTGCCCTGGGA
>NW_011122753.1:0-660 GCF_000146605.3 Meleagris gallopavo
TCTCCCTCCTCTCTGCCCTGTTCAGGCCTCACCTGGAGGATTGCGTCCGGTTCTGGGCTCCCCGGTACAAAAAAGGTTGGGATCTTCTGGAAAGAGTCCAGCCGAGGGCCGTGAAGATGATAAAGGTCCTGGAGCACCTCTCTTATGAGGAAAGGCTGAGCGACCTGTTCAGCCTTGAGAAAAGAAGACGCAGAGGGGATCTGATCAATGTCTCTATCTAAGGTGACGGAAGCAAAGGAACAAGGCCTAGCTCTTTTCAGCCGTGCGTGGTGATAGGACAACGGGAAACGGCCAAAATAGGAAGTTCTGCACAAACGTGCAGAAGAATGTCTTCACGGTGAGGGTGACAGGGCACTGGAACTCCTGCCAAGGTAGGCTGTGGAGTCTCCTTGTCTGGAGATGTTCAAGACCTGCCTGGACGCCAACCTGTGCAACCTGGTCTACGGAGCCTGCTTTGGCACAGGGCTTGGACTCGATCATCTCGAGAGGTGCCTTCCAGCCCCTACAATTCTGTGATTCTGCGTCAGGGAGAACACTGTGTTGCTGAGGAGGAGAGGACAAATAGAGACACTGCTACGGGAGGTGTAAAAGCAAAGGCTCAAATCTCTTGGTCTGTACTATCAGATATTCTTTTATTTCTTGCCTACATAGAAATAAAGG
>NW_011122754.1:0-431 GCF_000146605.3 Meleagris gallopavo
GACCTTTCAGGTCCTGCCACAGGGGTACGTGCATTCATTCACCAACGTATTGTCATCATCTAGTGGCGCGCGACCTGGCCGACTGGAAAAAACCGGATCATGTTAACTTGTATCACTATATTGATGATCTCCTGCTGCCATCCGACTCACTGGAGGCAGTGGGACAGGCGGCGGATTCATTAACCGCCTGTTTACAACGGAGGGGATGGGCTATAAATCCCCAAAAGGTGCAAGGTCCGGGCCTGTCCGTAAGATTCCTGGGGGTGGTTTGGTCAGGAAAGACCAAAGTACTGCCCAGTGCTGTCATCGATAAGGTTCAGGCGTTCCCAGTCCCTACAACATCGAAGCAGCTGGAAAAAGTTTCTAGGTGTATTGGGTTATCGGCGTTCTTTTATACCTCACCTAGCGCAGCTGCTAAGACCACTGTCTAG
>NW_011122755.1:0-782 GCF_000146605.3 Meleagris gallopavo
TGCTCCAATTCCAGGCACCTATCCCTATACATTACAGAAGTCATGGGATCTGTCCCTTACGGGTGGGGCGGTCTCTTACTGCCTGGCAGTGGGTGCTGGAGGGTGCTTTCCTGGCTGTTCCAAGCTTTTCAGGTTTGAATCGGTCTCGGGAACACTCTCTCTCCTATCTTATTTGATTTGTTAGTCTCAATTTCAATCAGATTGTATTATATTGTGTTATCTTGCATTCCGATATCATAGTTAGTAAAATAAGTTTTCCTCCATAGATTGTTGCCGCTGTTTTTGTTTTCCTCCCTTCCTTCCCATTTTCTGGGCTGGGGAGGGGAGGGCAAGGGCCTATCGCCCCCTGTCACGGGTGTAAATTGATCTCGTTAACTCCGTGATAAACTCTTTATTGGTTGGGAGGTGAGACACTGAAACAGTTTACCCAGAGAGGTTGTGAATGCTCCCTCCTTGGAAGCGTTTAAGGCCAGGCTGGATGGGGCTTTGAGCAACCTGGTCTAGAGGGAGGTATCCCTGCCTATGACAGGGGGGTTGAACTAGATGATCTTTAAGGTCTCTTCCAAACTAAATCATTCTATGACTCTGTGATTCTATACTGGATACCTTTTTCCATAGTGGTCCATTTAATTAGGCTGTGCATCGCATCATCTTTGAAGGGATATCTCTCCTTCATGACAGTCAGGACTCGCTTCTAAAGGTGAAAGGTCAGTCATCCCTTTGCCAATTGCTCTATCGATGACTGGGTCCTTAGTGAGAGATCCCAACTGGCAGGCTTCAAT
>NW_011122756.1:0-1057 GCF_000146605.3 Meleagris gallopavo
GTTGGAGGCCGAAATCAGCCTCACTGGTAAAGACTGGCAAAAGCACCCTATTGTGACTGGCCCAGGGGCTCCATGCATACTTGGTATTGATTACCTCAGAAGGGGATATTTTAAGGATCCCAAAGGGTATCGATGGGCCTTTGGAATAGCTGCTGTAGACACAGAAGGTGTTAAGCAGTTGTCTATTTTCCCTGGCCTGTCAGAAGATCCATCTGCCGTGGGGTTGCTACGAGTGAAAGAGCAACAAGTACCGATTGCTACAAAAACGGTGCACAGACGGCAGTACCGCACCAACAGGGATTCCTTGCTCCCCATTCAGAAGCTGATTCACCAACTAGAGAATCAGGGAGTGATTAGCAAGACTCACTCACCTTTTAACAGCCCCATATGGCCAGTGCGTAAAGCCAGTGGAGAATGGAGGCTGACGGTGGACTACCGTGGCCTGAATGAAGTCACACCCCCATTGAGTGCTGCTGTGCCAGATATGTTAGAAATCCAATATGAATTGGAGTCAAAGGCAGCCAAATGGTACGCCACCATTGATATTGCTAACGCCTTTTTCTCCATTCCTTTGACCAAAGAATCTAGGCCACAGTTTGCTTTCACCTGGAGGGGCATTCAGTATACCTGGAATCGTTTGCCCCAGGGGTGGAAACATAGCCCAACCATTTGCCATGGGTTGATCCAAGCTGCACTGGAACAGGGAGGTGCTCCTGAGCACTTACAGTATATTGATGACATCATCGTGTGGGGCAACACAGCAAAGGAAGTTTTTGAGTAAAGGAGAGCAAATAATCCAGATCCTTCTGCGTGCTGGTTTCGCTATTAAGCGAAGCAAAGTGAAAGGGCCTGCCCAGGAAATTCAGTTCCTAGGTATAAAGTGGCAAGATGGCCGTCGTCACATCCCAACAGATGTGATCAACAAAATCAGTGCCATGTCTCCACCCACTAATAAGAAAGAGACACAATCGTTCCTGGGTGTAGTGGGTTTTTGGAGAATGCATGTTCCAAACTACAGCCTCATTGTAAGCCCCCTTTATCAGGTGACACGGAAGAA
>NW_011122757.1:0-569 GCF_000146605.3 Meleagris gallopavo
CAGGTAGGGGACCTTATTTTTCAATGATAACTGTTAGTTCCGAACAGTGAGATTTCAGAAGTCCTGGGACCTGCCCAGGAATCATTTTATCTAGGGGCGCAGTGTTTTCCCCACTGACCCCTTTATAGAAATTGCAAAAAAAAGACATGTTATAAATTCTAGTATATTTGGTCTACTGTACTTGCCACACATATCATCAATTAATATTAAGATGCTACAATTATAAATAAGAGAGTCAGGCAAACAAGATTATAATTACAAAAAGAGAATAGGTAGCAAACTTACCCATATGCTGGCCTTTGTTATCAAACACTATCACAGTAGATTTCCAGAAAAGATTGTTCCCCACTGCTGGTCAGTTTTTAAATGGATCCAGGAGGGGCGGAGCCAGACTCCGCCCTTCTGGCAGCACCGGTTGATTGCCTTCAGCTGTGCTCCGTGCTGACTCATCGCTGCCTCAGGTGATCAATCAGAGCTTCAGGCCATGACTCAGCAGTTTTCATACAGTCACCAGTTGGCATCAGGGACAGACTGGGATTAAAATATGTGGGTTATCGCAGGTCCTCCAG
>NW_011122758.1:0-998 GCF_000146605.3 Meleagris gallopavo
CCTCTCTCTCTCTGGGGTGGCAGGCTCTGTTTTAGGGGACTGCTTTTAATGGGCTTTGGTTTGGGAAAGCGGAGCTGGGTGGTGCCTGGGAGGTGACGGTCTCCTCGGGGGGAAAAAGGAGAGGGCCGAGGACCCGCCAGTGCTCTTGCCATGCCCTGGGGTGGGAGCACTTGTGGGAACATGGCACCCAGCACCTTAGATTTGATGAGGACGGCGTGCGGTCGGGAGGAGAGGCAGTGCTGAGCTGGTGGAACGGTTTCACACGTCAGAGCCTTTGGGTGATGGTGGGCTGGGGATTTTTCCCATCACGTGTGGGTTGCGTGTGGCTGGAGAGGGACTGGCAGCTGCTTTACCTTTCTTGCCCCTGCCAAGACGTGGCAAAAGCCTTTTGGAGGCCCTGCAGGGTTTCCCGGGCGGTGGTTTGGGTGCAAACTCCCGCTGAAACCTGTACAAAAGGAGAAGACGCGGTGTGAGCCAGGGCTCCAGCTGCCCTTTCTGCTGGCTGGGATCAGCTGCTCACAGGCAGATTCTCGCATCGCCTCGAGGCCGTTCTTCCCAGGATCGACTGCGCCCCAATACCAAGGACCGTGGTCACCCAGGCCACGGTGGGATGAAAATGTCCCCTAAATTCCTTCGTCTCTCCCACCACATCTGCCTCGCAGAAATGTCCGCAGGCCAGGGAGCATTTCCTGGAGGTGACTGGCTGAAATGTCCGCCTCTTGAGAGAAGGTTGAGCCTTCCCTCAGTTCCCTACGCAACGTGACCTGCGAGCTGAGGTGCCGGCGAGCACCAGGGGAGCCCGGCACGCTGACTCTAAGAAAGCGTGGAGTGTGGAGCAGGGTGGGTTCCCGTGGCCAAATTCCATGGCCGCCCTGCAGGGATGGGGACTTGATGATCCTATTGGAACAGATAAGCTATCCTGTTTTCTTGGCCCACCCCGAGCCAAGGCTTTCCACCTCACATGTTTTCAGGTAAAGTTTGCAGGACTAAGGTATACT
>NW_011122759.1:0-399 GCF_000146605.3 Meleagris gallopavo
CGTAGAACAGGAGTGATAATACATTTTCTTCAGAGGCTGCTGACAAGTGGTGTCTCTCAGGGGTCCATCTTGGCACCTTGCACATCTTTATCAGTGACAGAGAGAGTGGAACCAGAGTGCACCTTCAGAATGTGTGCAGGCAGCCCCATCTGAGAGGTGCGGTGGATAAAACAGGAGGTAGGGATGTCTCATCCCTGGTTTCTTATTCAAGGCTGGGTTGAATGAGGCCCTGGACAGTTTGATCTGGTGAGTTGCAACTTTGCAACTCGGAGCTGGGTGGTCTTTAAGGTCCCTTCCAACTCAAGCCATTCTGTGATTCTCTGGAACTGTGCTTGTCCTCCTTGTCTCTCACTTGTTTGGCCCGTGTGAGAGGTTGGGGTAGCGGGGTTGGGGTGGGGG
>NW_011122760.1:0-608 GCF_000146605.3 Meleagris gallopavo
AAATCCCATTTTATTCTCCTTGGGTGCTGTGCTACTCTTTCAAGTTCCTATTTGCTTTACTGTATTTAACCCTTAACTCAGTTGCGACAGAACTACTTTCTAAAGCTCTGATCTCTCTCAAAGACATTAGGTCCAGCCCACAGATGTACACGTTTGTTTAATTTTTAATGAATAGCACTGCTACACTTATGGAGAATCAGGACACATTTAATGTTACATTTCTTTACATTTGTCATGGGACTAAAAAAATATGGTTTGATATCATTAATGTTATGACATATACCTACACAATTTTTTCACAAAACTGGACATCACAGATGCAGAAAAAGTGAAAAAGGGGTCTAAAATATGAGTGAAAATGCTAATTTGTAAACCTCAATGTATTCATAGGTATTTTTTTCTCTCAGTCACTTCTTAATCTTCCCATACTATTGTTCTTTGGAATTTCCAGCTCAATACTTCTTCCCTAGCCATACATTTGAATCCTTCTGCCAGTCCTCCTTGCTCAATCTGATTGATTCAGAGAGCAAAAACTCCACGCTCAAATACTAAGAAGTTTTTATGTGACTGTTCTGTTACAAAACTTGGTTGCTTCTTCATTGACAGCA
>NW_011122761.1:0-494 GCF_000146605.3 Meleagris gallopavo
CCTTAGATTTCACCTCATTTTCCCTTGTTCTTTCCTTTAGGTATTGAAAGGCTGTTACCAGGTTCCCTTGGAGCCTTCACTTCTCCAGGAGGCCGAACAGCCCAGCTCTCCTTGCTTACAGGAGAGGGGTTCCATCCTTGGGTTCGTGTTTGTGGCTGTACTCTGGATGCACTCACACAGCTCCATGTCTCCCTGCACTGAGGACTCCACATCTGGACGCAGCACTGCAGGTGAGGCCTGACCAGCGCAGAGCAGAGGGATGGGGATCTCCTCCCTTGGCCCGCTGACTGCGCATCTTTGGATGCAGCCCAGGATACGGTTGGCTTTCTGGGCTGGAAGGGCCCATTGCTGGCTTGTGTCCAGCTCCCAGCCACCAGTACTCCCAGGCCTTATGGAGCAGGACTACGCTCAGTCCTTTCATCCCCTAGCATGTTTTGGTGGTGGGTGTTCCCTCATCCCAGCTACTGACCCTGCACTTGGATTTGTGCCCACTG
>NW_011122762.1:0-492 GCF_000146605.3 Meleagris gallopavo
TTATGGGTGGTACAACCTAGATATCACTGAGGAGTCTTTCCTTTGGCTGTAGAGGTGTAATCTGATGTGCAGGAGCTCTGGATTCAATCCCCAACATCTCCACTTTTTTTGATTTGGATATTAGGAAAAACTTCTTCACAGAAAGAGTGGTGACGCACTGGCACAGGCTGACCAGGAAACTGGTGGACTTACTATCCCCGAAGGTGTTCAAGAAAAATTTAGATGCAGCACTGAAGGACATGGTTAGTGGGCATGGTGGGAATGGGTTGACAATTGGACTAGATGATCTCAGTGGTCTTTTCCAACCTTAGAGATTCTATGATTCTGTAATTTTATAATCTCCAAAGAGGAAGACAGCAGCTTAACCCAACAGGGACCTTCGCGTACCCTGCAGGAGTGAGCAAACTGCTGAACCACAGTTATGTACACAAACACTTTTTGGCATAGAGAAAAAAATTTTGCAATTCCATGGAGGTGCTGCATCTTAATTTG
>NW_011122763.1:0-537 GCF_000146605.3 Meleagris gallopavo
CCGCTCGCCATGCCCTGTGCCTCAGAGCAGCCCCGGCAGCAGACAAGCTCAGCCTCGTCCCGCTCTGGGTTGCGGTGAAGTGTTACCGTTTGGTGCGATTGGTGAGTGCTGAGTTACCCTTTGGGGTTAGGCTGGAGGCTCGAGGCTTCCCAGATTGGGTTGTGCTTAAGGGTTACGTGCCAAGCGTTATGCATTCGGGTCAGGTTTCAAGGTTACCCTTTGGGTGAGGGCGAAGCGTGAAGGCAAACGGTTCTGCTTTGTGTTACTGGTTTCTCTCTGGGGTTAGGCTTCAGTGTTACCAGTTTGGGTTAAGGGTTGTGCCGTTACGGAAGGGTAAAGGGCTACCATGTTGGATAAGGGGTAAGAGTTACGGGTTCCCATTTGTGGTTTGGTTTAATGGTTGCCCTTTTGGATTCGGGATTAGGGCTTTTAGGGATTCAGGGATACCCTTCTGCATTAGGCTCAAGATTTACCTTTCTTGGATGTGGCTAGTGGTTACCATGTTGTGTTAGCGATAAGTGTGAAGGGTCACTTGTG
>NW_011122764.1:0-804 GCF_000146605.3 Meleagris gallopavo
GTGGTGTCACATGGGGACTGTGACATCTTATGGCGGGTGTGACGGGACATGGATGGCTCAAATTCACTTGGGGCCGTTACGTTATATGGGCGTGTGACATCACATGGGGGGGTGACTTCATATCGGGGTGTGTGACATCATGGGGGTTGTGACATCTTATGGGGGTGTGATGTCATGCTCCTCTAGCCCCATATCGCCCTGTATCACTGCACAGCCTTGTTATAACCCTATATCTCACCAATACTCCCCCATTCCCCCTTTAGTCCCCCGTAGTCCCTGTATTTGAGCCTATATCTGGACCATTTAACCCCACATCCTTCCATAGCCCACCTCATACCCCCACGTAGACCCCCAAAGCGCCACCGAAGCCACCCCAATGCTCCCTATAGGATTGGGGTGTGAGGATATGTATACGGGAAGAATATGGAATGGGAGATGGGAAAATGGAATCTATATGCGATGGACATGGATTCAACATGGGATGATTGGGGATGAAATATGGATATGGGATGGGGGGACTGGGATGATAACGGGATGGGATAAGTATATGGAATGGACACGGGATGGATGCGGATATGGGGGAGGTGAAGGGAAGAGGATGTGGGGGCACGGATATGGGATGGATTTGAGATGGCTAGTGGGGAGGATATGATGGATACGGGATGGGATAAAGTTATGGCAGATGGACATGGGTGGCTATGAGATGGGGCTATAGTCGTTATGGGGCCATAGGGGCTGTGGGGCCAGGATGCTGCAGTGACCTCTGTCCCCAAAGTTTACCCCCGTGTGACACATGGAGCCCCA
>NW_011122765.1:0-495 GCF_000146605.3 Meleagris gallopavo
GAGCGCATAAGCAGGAGGGAGCCATGGCTGTTTAGGAGGGTGGATAGCGATAGGACAAGGGGAAATGGTTTTCAAGTGAGACAGGGGAGGTTTAGGTTGGTTATTAGGAGGCAGCTTTTCACGCACAGGGTGGTGGCGCACTGGAATGTGTGCTTGAGAGTCACTTGCAGGATGATCTGCTCCATGATCCGTGACCAGCACAGAGGTGAGACTGACATGCTGGTAGTTCCCCGCGTCACACTTTCTATCCTTCCTAAGAGGTGTGCCGTCTACCTTTTTCTCCTCACCAGGGACTTGACCTGACTGCCTCGACTTGTGAAATACCATGGAGAGTGGCTCGGTGACTGCAGCGGTGAATTCCCTCGGAACTCTGGGACTCATCTCGTCAGGACCCAAAGACTCCTGGATGTTTGGGTCTTCAGGTGGTCCAGAACCTGATCAGCCATGGCAGTGTGGGATGGGAAGGGGTGGTGTGGGACTGAGGAAGCAATGGCA
>NW_011122766.1:0-571 GCF_000146605.3 Meleagris gallopavo
TACAATCCACCACTCAGCAATCAGCAATGGGAACCTCTGCTCTAAAGGTTAACAGTCCCCCAAAAGCCTGACCTGCCTCGTGGCTATCAATTGTGTTTTATCTGGGAAATGTCAGTTTTGTCCATCTCCACTGTCACACGCAAGGGTAAAAGAGTAAAAGAGTCAAAAGAGGCTTTTATCCAGTAAAATGTTTGTCACCAACAGGTCACTGCTAACACAGAACGTCCAGCACTGTCCGCACTGGAGCAGGCAAACAGCAAAGCAGAGGTTGTGAAGGAGGAAGAGGAAGGTTCCCACGGGTGCTGATCTCTACAGTAACCAACAGAATAATGGCAAGAAGGGATCACCTTATAGCAGAGAGGTGCTGCAGGACAGCCAGGAGCTTCTCCATGTCTGCAGTGTCTAGCCCTGAGCTGTGAAGCAAGGCAGAGCAATGCTGGACAAAGGACTGGTTGCTGCAGGCTGCCAGGAAGGGCTGTAAGGGACCTGCAAAAGAAAAGGGCGTTAAAATGGCTCCGCAGAAGTTGGGCAGAACAAAGCAGGCCGGGAACCGATGGCTTCTGAGGGCTTC
>NW_011122767.1:0-321 GCF_000146605.3 Meleagris gallopavo
CGGCTCAGGAAGATCTGAGGAGGCCAAATTATTTGGGGCCTGGCTAATGCTTATCGGGCCTTATTCAATACTATCCTGGAGAGGGAGAGAGTTTTGTGAAATTTGAAAAGGAGAGTCTCAGGGAAACAGTGCAAAATGAGCGAGAGAGTCTCCTGGTCGAGAGAAACAGCCTCCAATCTGAGAGAGATGCCCTCGAATTGAGAGAGACTCCCTGCAATCCAAACCCAACAGTCTTCAATCTCAACAAGCACCCTCCAATCTGAGCTAGATACTCTCATAATCGAACGAGACAGGCTCCAAGCTGAACTGGAGGATTGGAGC
>NW_011122768.1:0-487 GCF_000146605.3 Meleagris gallopavo
ATCCCCAGCTCACGGCTGCCGACCTCCTCCTCCTCCACCTCACCACCGCCGACCTCCTTGTCCTCCTCTTCCTTGCCTTCAAGTTGGTTGAGGTGGCTGCCAACATGTTGTGGCCCTTCCCCAAAGCGCTCTGCCCCATAGCAAACTTCTGCTTCTACTCCAGCATCTACCTCAGCACTCTCTTTATGGCTGCCCTCAGTGTGGAGCGCTACTTTGGGGTCGTGTTCCCACACCGCTACAACCGGCGCCGGAGGTTATGGCGGACGATGGCCGCCAGCGCCGTCCTTTGGGTGGTGGCATTGTCCCATTGTTCCATCGTCTTTGTGGCAGAACATCACAGAGAGTTTGGGGTCAGTGGGTCTGAGGCTGATGGGGAACGTGGTTTTGGGCTGTATCAGATCAAGACCTGGGCATCTGGAATGGACAATTCCACTCACGTTGACCCCATTGGGCTGAAGATGGACAACTCCCATTGTTTGGGGTCAAT
>NW_011122769.1:0-486 GCF_000146605.3 Meleagris gallopavo
GGTAACGGATACATCAAATGGGGACCAGAATCCCCAAAACAGCCTATTGGAGGGGCTGATCAACTTGATTTCCTCCCAGCCGGTGGCATCTAATGTCTCAGCTATCAAAAGAAGACGTTCTCCTGCTCGAGCAAGTGACAACAGTAAGACCACATCACGTTTTGCCTTGTGGCATTACCTACGTGACCATGGAGAAGATATGAAGGAGTGGCATAAACAACCTACTCCTGTACTTCAAGCACGGGTAAGAGAGTTACAAGACAAATCAACCACCAAGGTGAACTTCTCCAAAAAGGTGATTGCTCCAGTTGCTGCAGACAGTGAAGGTAACAAATAGAGGGGCCCTGCCCCCAGCCAGGGGGGGGAAAAGGGATAATAGAGTTTATTGGACTGTGTGGATTAGATGGCCTGGCACATCAGAATCACGAAAATATAAGGCCCTGGTGGATACTGGTGCACAGTGCACTCTAATGCCCTCGAGTCACC
>NW_011122770.1:0-678 GCF_000146605.3 Meleagris gallopavo
GGTAATGCCACAAGGCAAAACGTGATGTGGTCTTACTGTTGTCACTTGCTCGAGCAGGAGAACGTCTTCTTTTGATGGCTGAGACATTAGATGCCACCGGCTGGGAGGAAATCAAGTTGATGAGCCCCTCCAATAGGCTGTTTTGGGAATTCTGGTCCCCATTTGATGTATCCGTTACCTCCATGGATTTATCAGCTTCAGGCACGGTTGATAGTTTGTCTATTATATCTTCTTGTTTGTTTTCCATTCTGTCCAGCTTTTCAGCTACCTTTGTAATGGCTGAAACACAAGCTCGCAGAGGGCTTAAATGTAACTCAAAGTCTTGAAGTTTATTAACCAATTCACTTATAAGGGGTCTTCTTTCCCCTCTGCCATACATTGCTGCAAATGTGCTGGCGTACCTTTCTGGTGCGGTCTTTGTGAATGTACGCCACATGTTTGGTGTACACCTGACTCTCTCGGGATCATGCTCTTGGTCTGGCTCGTCAGGAATGAAATCGGGGCTATGTAGCATTTCCACCACAGCATATTCTCTTAAATAACAGATGCCTTCTTCCATATCAGCCCATTTCTTTTTCTCAGGCATCAGATCATCTTTGAAGGGGTATTCTTTCTTTTACAGCTAACAACATCCGCTTCCAGAGGGTAAAGGCCTGGTTCTGGCATGTACTAATACTT
>NW_011122771.1:0-523 GCF_000146605.3 Meleagris gallopavo
AGGACGGTTTCTCTCGTAAAGCAGATTTGATTCGCGATTGCAATGGCGGGCGTCCTGCAGGCAGGAGCGCCCCGAGAAAACAGTGCTACGTCTTTTATGCCCTATTGCCCGACGCTGATCTCTTCCTGCCCTGGTTCCTCCCTCACTGAGTACTGCAGGTTCACACTCTTTCTTCACTAATCACACAGATACCAAGTAAGCACAAATCTTTGCCGCCCAGACACAAATATCTTCATTGGTTAATTGTCTTCTAACCGTTGCTTTCTTAACAAACATCTGGTCGTAACTTTCGGATGTCTGTTTTACAACATAAACACCAACACGGCCTCTTAATTGTTTAATTACCCCCCTGACACCTGTGCCCCTTCTACACTGGTCATTGTTCTGGCCATCCGTCTGTCCTTGCTTAGAGATGAGCTTGGAAGGAGGATGGAGGGGAGCATCCTGAAGCCTGCACGTGGCATCCTCACATTCCCCACAGAGTGGGACAGCTCTGCTTTGTGTCAAGGCCCTGACTCCTTAC
>NW_011122772.1:0-486 GCF_000146605.3 Meleagris gallopavo
GTGGCAAAGAGCCTCACGAGAGACCCGAGGCCGACCACTGGGATTCTGGAGTCGGGCGTACAGAGGGTCTGAAGAGTGCTACACTCCAACTGAGAAGGAGATCTGAGCCGCGTATGAGGGGGCTCGGGCTGCTTCCGAAGTAATCGGTACAGAAACACAGCTCCTTCTGGCACCTCGACTGCCAGTGCTGAACTGGATGTTCAAGGGAAAGGGTCCCTCCACCCATCATGCTACTGATGCCACTTGGAGTGAGTGGATTGCGCTGATTACGCAGCGAGCGCGGATGGGGAATCTCAACCGTCCAGGAATCCTAGAGGTGATCATGGACTGGCCTGAAGGCAAAAAGTTTGGAATACCGCCAGCAGAAGAGATATCACGTGCTAAAGAGGCCCCACCATATAATGAACTACCAGAAAATGAGAAGACATACGCCCTATTCACAGATGGATCGTGTTGTATTGTGGGGAAACACCGCAGATGGAAAGC
>NW_011122773.1:0-548 GCF_000146605.3 Meleagris gallopavo
GTGGGAGAAGAGAAAGCTCTGGAGATAGCTCATGACAGCGTTCCAAGACTCGAAGGGAGCGCATAAGCAGGAGGGGGCAACGGCTGTTTAGGAGGGTGGATAGCGATAGGACATGGGGAAATGGTTTTAAAGTGAGAGAGGGGAGGTTTAGGTTGGTTATTAGGAGGCAGCTTTTCACGCACAGGGTGGTGACGCACTGGAATGTGTGCTTGAGAGTCACTTCCAGGATGATCTGCTCCATGATCCGTGACCAGCCCAGAGGTGAGACTGACATGCTGGTAGTTCCCCGCGTCACACTTTCTATCCTTCCTAAGAGGTGTGCTGTCACCTTTTTTCTCCTCACCATGGACTTGACCTGACTGCCTCGACTTGTGAAATACCATGGAGAGTGGCTCGGTGACTGCAGCGGTGAATTCCCTCGGAACTCTGGGACTCATCTCGTCAGGACCCAAAGACTCCTGGATGTTTGGGTCCTCAGGTGGTCCAGAACCTGATCTGCCATGGCAGTGTGGGATGGGAAGGGGTCTGTGGGACTGAGGAAGCAATGG
>NW_011122774.1:0-477 GCF_000146605.3 Meleagris gallopavo
AGCTCCGAGCCCGAGCAGCTGGAGCCGCTGCGGGCCGAGAGGTGTTGGTCACGCGAGAAAGCTTGCGGCCCCAGCGCTGCGCAGGCTGTGCAGTCGGCCCGCTGCTGGTGCTGAGCAGCAGCCCGTCCCTGCAGGATGCTCAGGCTGAAGGGCCTGCCTTTGCCAGGGTCAGCGTACCTGGAGGGCGGTCTGTCCGCAGGGGCTCCCGCCGGAAAGCCATGGACTGCACCGGTGGGCACTTGAAGACGTGCCTGTTGGCTGCCTCGGTGCGGTAGTCACCTGGGGGCGGAGGAGAAGAGGAAGAAAGCTGTGAAGTGCTGGTCTCCCACTGCAGCCGCAGAGACAATGTCCCGAGGAAAGGGTCTTCTGAAGAGCTGCAGGATTGCTGGGGAACCCAGGCAGCACGCGGGGACCCCTTTTCCATGCCCCGCACTCTGTCCTGCCTTGCTGTCCCTCTGTCAGCCGCTGGCTCCTTGT
>NW_011122775.1:0-513 GCF_000146605.3 Meleagris gallopavo
CTTCTGATTGGAAGAACATTACTGATAAAACGGTGTGAAAAGCTGCATAATGGTCACTGAGGCTGTAAATATTTCATATTGTACAAGATTTCTTTTTCATCTTAGCTTGAATTTTCCTTAATATGGAAGTCTGTATCAAATTCCTCTGTTACACCGAACAAAGCACTTTTATGATTAATTTTCTCACTCAGAAAAAGTATATTTTAAGTTTAAACTGTGTAGTAGGCAACAGGGAAAAAGGAGCTACACACACTTTACCTTTCTAACTCCACACTGACATAGTTATTGAGTGAATCAATTCTAAATGTAATCTTAACACATCTCTGATTTTGTATTATGCTGAGTTACTCAAGAAATTCTCATTAAATTCTCTAACCACTTTCAGGGAAATTTATCTCATACATTATGTTTCTCTACTTAACCTCAGCTTTTTGCTTTCTGTGTCAATTAAGAAAGGTTATATTTTAGCCAAATGTTCTCTACTTTAATTATTCTATTTGCAGATGATGGACT
>NW_011122776.1:0-543 GCF_000146605.3 Meleagris gallopavo
ACACAGCCATAATTTGACAGAATTCTATATTGTCCATGCTTATTGCAGTATTTGCCTTTCTTTTAACAAAATCCATTGAAGGAAAAAAAGACAAGTAAATAAGTAAGAAGGGTTGAAACTGCCTATTATACTTTCTTTTATTTCAGTGTTATGACATAGCTAAACACCTGGAGGCAGTAAATTTGGAGGAAGAACTGTACATTTAAGGTACAGCTCACAGGGGTGATAAACTCCCCTAAACACGATCATTATCTTGCTTAATTAGGTCACTCAGTTAATTTTTGATTGTTGCTGGAAAAATGCTGATTTATAAAAAAAAAGAAAATGAAAATTGAAAGATATAAAGGAAGGAGAAGTGGAAAAGGAAAGGGGAAGAGAAAGGAAGGGGAAGGGAAAAAAGGGAAAGGAAGGGAAGGGGAGGGAAAAGGAACAGAAGGGGAAGGGAAAGGCAAAGGCAAAGGAAAGAGGGAAGGCGGGGTGAGGGGAAATTAAAAGTATAGTATTTGGTCTAAAAATGTCCATAAATGCATTTTTGTGATATGC
>NW_011122777.1:0-506 GCF_000146605.3 Meleagris gallopavo
TTCTTTCTGGGGTACCATGTCGCCACAGGACTTGTGTCTCAAGACCTAGTATGGTATTTCGGGCGGTAGCGTGGGGTACTGCATAGGTTTCAAGCCACCCAGTTGTTGCCTCCACCATGGTGAGCACATAACGCTTACCATTACGAGATCGTGGCAAGGTGATATAATCAACCTGCCATGCCTCCCCATATTTGTACTTTTGCCATCGCCCTTCCTCCCAGAGAGGTTTCATTCTCTTGGCTTGTTTAATTGTGGCACACGTGTCACAGTCGTGAATGATTTGCGCAATAGCATCCATAGTTAAATCCACCCCTCGGTCTCTAGCCCACTTATATGTCGCATCTCTCCCTTGATGGCCTGAGGTCTCATGGGCCCATCGGGCTAGAAATAATTCACCCTTGTTCTGCCAGTCCCAGATCTATTTGGGGCCACCTCAATTCTGGCAGCTCTGTCTACCTGATGGTTATTTGCTGCTCTTCAGTTAGCCCTATTCTTGGGCACATGGG
>NW_011122778.1:0-503 GCF_000146605.3 Meleagris gallopavo
CCAGGTACACTTAGAGAGTGTTGGAAATACCCAAGTAATGTTCCAGGACGGTTTCTCTGATAAAGCAGATTTTATTCACATTGCAATGTTGGGCCTCCTGCAAGCAGGGGCGCCCCGAGAAAGCAGCCTTACATCTTTTATCCCCTACTGCCTGACGCTGATCTCTTTCTGCCTGGTTCCTCACTGGCTGAGTACTGCCGGCTCACACTCTTCCACAGCGCTTCACTAATCATACAGATACCAAGTAAGAACAAATCTTTACTGCTCAGGCACAAATAATTGATTAATTGCCTTCTAACCATTGCTTTCTTGACAAACGTTTGGTCCTAACTTTCGGATGTCTGTTTACACATGCCATAGCCTCTTAATTGCTTAATTACCCCCCTTGACACTTGTGTCCCTTTACTCTGGGTCACTGTTGTGGTCATCCATGTGTCCTTGCACAGAGAGAAGCTCGAAAGGAGGATGGAGGGGAGTATCCTGGAGCCTGCACGTGGCATCCC
>NW_011122779.1:0-575 GCF_000146605.3 Meleagris gallopavo
CACCCTGCAGCTTCTTTTCTCCAGGCTGAACAAGCCCAGCTCCCTCAGCCTGTCTTCGTAGGGGAGGTGCTCCAGTCCCCTGATCATCTTCGTGGCTCTCCTCTGGACCCTCTCCAACAGCTCTCTGCCATTCTTGTACTGGGGGGCTCCAGACCTGGACACAGTACTCCAGATGGAGCCTTACAAGAGCAGAATAGAGGGGGACAATCACCTCCCTGTCCCTGCTGGCCACCCCTCTTCTGATGGAGCCCAGGATACCATTTGCTTTTCGAACTGCAAGAGCACACTGCTGGCTCATGTTAAGTTTTTCATCAATCAGGACCCTCAAGTCCTTCTCTGCAGGGCTGAAACTTAATTAGGGCAGACAGAAGATACAAGGAAAACAAGGCATTTTAACCATGAGATGTAGCTGGTTGTTTGTGGGGAAGTCTCCGGACTCTCAGGATGCGCTGGAGACACAACAGCACACCAGCGTGGTTAAAAGCTGTTAGTCTGCCTTATTGTTAAGCACTACTCTATTTATACATGTCAACAGAGCATTCCACAGAACACTCTTCGAACCGCTCACACAGGCG
>NW_011122780.1:0-446 GCF_000146605.3 Meleagris gallopavo
TCCAGGCAATAGGTTACAGGAAGTGAGCAGATTATTTTGTTCCTCTTTGGCAAGACAATAGTGCAAGTGTGGCAAGTTTATAAAACTGCCGGAGCCGTCTCGGTTGTGGTGTTTGTCCTCTGCTGATTTTTCCCTTGAAATAGCTGCAGAAACAACAAACATTGTCTGCTCCCCAGTGTTTGG
Organism: Meleagris gallopavo; assembly: GCF_000146605.3. Lineage (NCBI taxonomy): Eukaryota > Metazoa > Chordata > Aves > Galliformes > Phasianidae > Meleagris > Meleagris gallopavo. Next base: position 184 of record NW_011122780.1, read on the forward strand.
CCTCACTGTTGGTTGAACTGCTCAAGAGAGCTTGCTTTGTGCTTGCAGTGGCACTGTTTGCACCTTGTGAACTGCAGCCGTAGCTTTGGTTTCCCTCTGAACGGTCTCTTGGCATCTTAAACAATCGACCTTCCTGGACAAAGAGCGCAGGAAAGGATGGGGCAAAATGGGCAAGGCCACCTGTCTGCCAAGTCAGTGCCATTGCTGATTAGTCTGGGTAGAGAGAGATGCGTCTTGGCATTGCCTGGCGAGCGCCTGCTGCC
>NW_011122781.1:0-621 GCF_000146605.3 Meleagris gallopavo
TGGAGGTAACGGATACATCAAATGGGGACCAGAATTCCCAAAACAGCCTATTGGAGGGGCTCATCAACTTGATTTCCTCCCAGCCGGTGGCATCTAATGTCTCAGCCATCAAAAGAAGACGTTCTCCTGCTCGAGCAAGTGACAACAGTAAGACCACATCACGTTTTGCCTTGTGGCATTACCTACGTGACCATGGAGAAGATATGAAGGAGTGGCATAAACAACCTACTCCTGTACTTCAAGCACGGGTAAGAGAGTTACAAGACAAATCAACCACCAAGGTGAACTTCTCCAAAAAGGTGATTGCTCCAGTTGCTGCAGACAATGAAGGTAACAAATAGAGGGGCCCTGCCCCCAGCCAGGGGGGGGAAAGGATAATAGAGTTTATTGGACTGTGTGGATTAGATGGCCTGGCACATCAGAATCACGAAAATATAAGGCCCTGGTGGATACTGGTGCACAGTGCACTCTAATGCCCTGAGTCACCAAGGGACAAAATCAATTTATATTCATGGGGTGACTGGAGGTTCCCAAGAGCTGACTATGTTGGAGGCCGAAATCAGCCTCACTGGTAAAGACTGGCAAAAGCACCCTATTGTGACTGGCCCAGGGGCTCCATGC
>NW_011122782.1:0-705 GCF_000146605.3 Meleagris gallopavo
GACCGCACGCAGAACTCCAGCTCTTCCTGTTTATTCCCCATGCTACGCGCATTAGTATACAGGCACTTAAGAGAAGCAGCATCCCTCCACCCCTCTCCAAGCCTTTGAACTCCACTGTCTCCACCCATCAAGTTCTGTTTGGAGCCTCGAACTGCTCCCTCAGTCCCAGCGGTCCTCATTTTGTCCCCTTCCCCCTTCATACCTAGTTTAAACACCTGTCAATAAGTCCGGCCAGTTCCTTAGCTAGAACCCTCTTTCCCCATGGAGACAGGCTGCTTCCATTTGCAGCCATCATGCCAGGTGCCGAGTAAATTGCCCCATGATCAAAAAAACAAAACTCCTGCGTTTGCACCAACTCCTAAGCCATTTATTCAAGAGATGAGTTTTTAGGCTTATCCCACTATCGTTTCCTGCCACTGAAGGTACAGATGTAATAACCACCTGCACACTTGTTCCTTCAACTACCCGCCCCAGTCTCCTGAAGTCGTCTTTGATAGCCTTCAGGCTTTTCTCACCAACTTCTTCACTGCCAGCCTATACTATCAATAGTGGATAGTAGTCAGAAAGGCAGATCAGTCTGGGAAGTCTCCTAGCAATGTCCCTGACCCGTGCCCCAGGGAGGCAGCACACCTCTCTGCGGGTAGGGTCGGGCCGGCATATAGGGCCTTCGGTTCCTTGCAGCAGGGAGTCGCCTATGCAACCACC
>NW_011122783.1:0-478 GCF_000146605.3 Meleagris gallopavo
GGTCTGGGGAATGGATGACTTCCCTTTAGTCAGGGAAGAGGCAGTCTGAGAGCACCTAGGCAACACCAATGTTCATAAATCCATGGGACCCGATGGGATGCATCCACAGGTGCTGAGGGAGCTGTCAGAGGTGATTGCTGAACCACTCTCTGTCATCTTTGAGAGGTCTTGGAGAATCGGAGAGGTCCCTGAAGACTGGAGGATAGCCAGCGTCACTCTGGTCTTCAAAAAGAGCAAGAAGGAAGATGCAGGTAATTACAGGCCAGTCAGCCTCACCTCTGTCCCTGGAAAGGTGATGGAACAGCTTGTGCTGGATACCATCTCCAGACAACTGGGAGAAAAGGAGGTTATCAGGAGTAGTCAGCATGGGTTCACCGAGGGGGAGTCATGCTTGACCAACCTAGTAGCCTTTTACAAAGTTGTCACTGGCTGGCTGGAGTGGGGGGAGAGGCAAGTGGATGTAGTCTACGTTGATTTC
>NW_011122784.1:0-358 GCF_000146605.3 Meleagris gallopavo
ACCACCAAGTGACGTCACACGCCCAAAATGACATTACACAACCCTAAAATGATGTCACACAGCCCAAATGACGTCACACAACCCATGTGATATCACACATCCTATATGATGTCACAATCCCCAAGTGACGTCATTACCCAAAAAGGTGACGTCACACACCCAATGTGACGTCACACACCCAAAATGTTGTCACACACCCCCATTTGACGTCACACACTCCGAATGAAGTCACACCAGCCATGTGACGTCACAAACTCAAATGACCTCACACCCCAAAATGATGTCACACACCCATTGTGACATCACACAACCCAAAATGACGTCACACACCCCTAAATGCGTCACACACCCAACTGAG
>NW_011122785.1:0-485 GCF_000146605.3 Meleagris gallopavo
TTTTCTTTAGATTTAACCTCAATTTTCCCTTGTTCTTTCCTTTAGCTATTGAAAGGCTGTTACCAGGTCTCCTTGGAGCCTTCACTTTTCCAGGCTGAACAGCCCAGCTCTCCCTTCTTAAAGCAGAGGTGTTCCATCCTTAGGTTCATGTTTGTGGCTGTACTCTAGATGTGCTCCCACTGTTCCATGTGTCCCTGCACTGAGGACCCCATGTCTGGGTGCAGCACTGCAGGTGAGGCCTGACTAAGATGATCAGAGGGCTGGAGCACTTCTCCTATGAAGAAAGTTTGAGGAAACTGGGGTTGTTTTCTTGGAGAAGAGAAAGCTCTGGGGAGACCTCATCACAGCCTTCCAATACTCAAAGGAAGTACATAAGCAGGAGGGGGGATGGCTGTTTCTGAGGGTGGATAGCGATACGACAAGGGGAATGGTTTTAAACGGAGACAGGGGAGGTTTAGGTTGGTTATTAGGAGGAAGCTTTTTGT
>NW_011122786.1:0-571 GCF_000146605.3 Meleagris gallopavo
TAATCCCACGCTTCCTTTCTCTGTCTCGCAGGTCAGCTCGTGCTGGAAGCAGATGGTATCCCAGAATGAATGCAGGTCAGTCCATGCTGAGGTAGGAAGTCCATGCAAATGAGCTCTGAAGCATCTGCAGGTATGGTACCGGAGGAGGCAACAATGATGTCGGAGGGCTTCCCAGCAGGAAGCTGTCTCATCCAAATGCTTGCTGAGTGTTTGGAAGCCCGAACCCTTCCAGCCTCCAAGCTGAAGGCAGCCCAGATGCAACATCTCCTTGGTCTGACTGCGTGGTGCCTGAGCAAGAGGGTGATCTGAGCTGGATGCAGAAGAGTCATCTTCATTTCTCTGTCATTTGACTTCAGATCACCCCATTGGGTGACCATTCTGCTGGTTTCTTAAAGTTTGGATCGAGGAGGTGACCCCTCCCTTTGCTTATGATGAAAGCACAGAAGTGCTGCAGGCACTCACCAAGGTTGCAATCATTGCTGGGGTGGGAGCGTTTGTCCCACAGCTGGTGAGCAGAGCTGGTGCTGTGGTGAGCGTGCCGCATGTGGACACAGAGCTTTGGGCCTCTTGG
>NW_011122787.1:0-497 GCF_000146605.3 Meleagris gallopavo
TAGACCTTATAAAGGGCAGACTGCCAAAAGAGAAAGATCTCCTTCTGGTGAATTCTGCTTAAGGAAGCTTTTCCCTGCAAGCCTAGACGCATCTGATATAGGTGAGCAATTTTGTTCCATTCCTTCATAGCACATCTCTGTTGCCGGCCCTTCAGTCATCACATGCGTTGTATTCTCATTCCCATTGTACTGATAGGTCTAATTACTACTTGTATTAATTATGAAATGACAAAGCACAAAGTGAGATGAAAAATGTAAAACTTAAATTGCATTCAAGTAGTGGTATTTCGTGTACTAGCTTGTTTGTTTCTTAATTCCTGTTGAGCTCTACAATGAAAGTTATTTCCAAATAACGGTAATTTTAGAATAAGTTAAAATAGTCTGAGACCACTATTGCACTAAATTGTGAGCTAGTCTGGAATCTCGATATAGTACTCATATCTAGGTACAAAAACAAGACACTTGTCTATAGGCCAAAGGAGAAAAGTGAGCCCTGG
>NW_011122788.1:0-507 GCF_000146605.3 Meleagris gallopavo
TCACGTCAGAGCTATAAAGAATTGATATAAGACATTTTTGACAATTGCCAGATATTATATGATAATGAACACCCCTTATAAACAAAACTGAGGCATCAGCTTTGATGCTGAAGAAGTGAAGATTATGATGAACTTACATAAGAACTAATTTAATTTTGTCTCAAGGCAGTGACTCACCTTTTCCCCACACACTGTAGATTCTAACTCCTATTGTTTTATCTTTGTATTGTACACAGCAAACAAGTTTACAACTCAAGTGTTTCTGCTTTATGTTTATAGAAAACAATACACGAAGGAAATTGTTCCAGAACAAATTTTCAAGGGCAAGCAGTCAAGAGACAGCAAACTAATTCAAGATCCTTTCTGAGGATGTTGTGTTTTACTTTGAGATCATTTGTTTGATGTTAAAAAATCATTAAAAAATGTTTCCACATTCAGTATACTAAAATTTAAAGAAGTCTAACTCTCACTTTCATCCATAAGTGATCAACAAACTATAAGAAAACT
>NW_011122789.1:0-845 GCF_000146605.3 Meleagris gallopavo
TCTCTGCTCTCCTTCTGCTGCACATTCTGGAGCTCAAGGCACTGCAAAGCTGACACACATCTTTATTCTTCAGCTGACAACATGTCAGTTTTCTATGTGTTCTGATGTGAATGGCATCAGAAGCAGCCTAGTGTCATTCCAATTTCCTTGGGTGTCCAGCACACACATGCAGCTGCAGATGCAGCTCAAGGCCTTCAGGAAAGTCGTGCCCTCGGAGTGTCCACGCTGCTTGGACAATTCTGAGACCCACAACAGCTCTAATGCCCGTGTGCCTCCTTCTGGACAAGAATACCATAACTGAGCTATCCACTCAGGCTAAGACCAGTGGTGCTCCCCAATTAGAATGTTTCTTTATGTGTTTTTATACTGAGGAGAATACCAACACTTTGAAGGGCAAGAAATGTTAGTACAGTTGCGGGCCTGAGGTTTTGTTTGGATGACAGGGACAGGGTTAAATGGCTTCCACAACTGGACTGCAGCACAAGAGGGATACTGAGTCTTTGCAATGGATGGGCGAGGAGACAAGGAAGTGTGAGAGTGCACTGAGCTCTTGATGGAGTTGGCAGAGCAGCCAGGTCAGAACAAATGGAAGTGGCAAACAGAGGAGACCAGCAGTGTCTGTTCCTGGCTTCCTGATCAGGAAGAGCAAGTGGAAGGTGCCCTCTGCACACAGGTGGGAGCCTCATGTTGTCAGGCCCAGCATCCTGGAGATCCCCTGGAGGGCATAGATGGCTTCTTGACCAAGTCATGGAGGAACCAAAGAGGAGAGGTGCTCTGCTGGATCTCACACTCACCGGCAAGGCCAGGGATGGTGGGCAATGTGAAGGTCAAAGAGAACCTGGATT
>NW_011122790.1:0-690 GCF_000146605.3 Meleagris gallopavo
GTCTACTGTGTTGTCAGAGTCCTTAACAGGGGACACGTTTCTGTTTAATGCAGCAGTGCCGTGTGCGTTGGATGATTTCCTTACTCCTGAAGGCCAACTCAACACAAGTGAGATTATCCTCTCAACTGCTGATACGTGGTCATGGCCTGTCGATGGCCAGTAGAGTTGTGTCTAAGCTAAGATTTGTGCTTATTTATTGAAAGTTTTAGCATTAAGAGACAAGAAGGAATGCAGAGAAAGAATATAAATCCAAATAGCCAAAAGAATCTACTCTTCTGGGCTGTTTTATTTCTCTTTCTCGTGCATAGGTAACCGTTTACTGTCTTCCAGACTCTTTCTAGCTCTGATGCAGGTGGCCAACAGAGCTCCTGGGGGTCTTTTGTCTTTCTCAGTTTTATTTGCCGCATTGCTGCTCACTCTTATCCTTCTTACCTCTTCATTACTTTCAAAGAGTAATGGAAGGCAGTGGGGACACACAAACATCTCCCAGAGCTCCTGCTGTGATTCCCAGTGACCCTTATGAGTAGAGATCATCTCCATGCAAGGTCGTGGCTGCAAACAGGTTGACATAGCCTTTGGGATGATGCAAGTGAAAATGTGCTTTGTTTCAAATGCATAACCTGCATGCTACAAAATCGTAAGGAAGGCTTAAGGAATAGATTTAATCCATAGGATAGATGTAAAGAAAAA
>NW_011122791.1:0-406 GCF_000146605.3 Meleagris gallopavo
TTTTTTCTCAGATGTTGATTTAGATGGTCCCATGCAGCACAGGAGGCTTCATGCCCTCCAGGCCCTTCATGCCAGGTACCCTGCCCCAATCTCCTGTTGGACCACACTGACCCTAGCATTCCTTGTGCTGCTTATGTATTTCTACAAGCCTTTATTATATTTGATATGCCCGGGCAGATTCAGCTGTGTTTGAGCTTTGGCCTTCTTAAACACATCTCAGCAGGTTCACTAGGACAAACACTCTGCATTGCTCTCAGCTGACCGCTTCTTGTTCCCACTCCCTATTGGCTTTCTTTCTGTACTGTACCCCACAGACACTTGAAGAATCCATGGTGTGCTCTCCGGAAGCCCAAAAGGTGCGAGCTTGACTTTTGCCTCCTTCAGACTCCTCTGCTCCACCATCCCA
>NW_011122792.1:0-420 GCF_000146605.3 Meleagris gallopavo
TTTTTGAATATAGATATGTATACAGTTGGGCAAATAACTTTTCACAGAAAATGCCTTTGAGAGATTTGAAACTCAGGGCTAAGTTATTTTCAGTAGTTAGACTGAACTATCCTGGTTCCCTTGGCTGCTCTCCATAAGACTTGTGCTTCCGACCCTTTGTAGCTTCATTGCCCTTCTGTGGACTTGCTCTGGGGCCTCAGCTTCTTGTAGTGAGGGGCTCAGCACTGAATGCAGCGTTCAAGGTGTGGTGTCACCAATGGTGTCTACAAAGAGATAAGATGCAGAGATATAAAGAAACTTGTAAGGTGCTGGGTTGTGACTGCTTAGCTTGAAAGAAACATGTATTGTTTAAAAAAAACAAAAACCAAAACACAAAAATTTTGACTCTTTGGAGTAAAAACTGCAAGCCCTTGATTAAAG
>NW_011122793.1:0-460 GCF_000146605.3 Meleagris gallopavo
CCCTCCTCCTGCCCAAAGTCCTGGGGCACAAACCCTGCAGGGACGGGGCTTCTCCTTGGCCAGTGACACCTTCTGACATCCTCTGGTGGCCAGTGGAGTCCTCTGCAGACCAGTGGAGACCTGATGATCTCTGACATCCTCCAGTGATCAACAAAGCCCTCAGCAAAGCCAGCTCTGTGCGTCTGTGTCCTTGTCCCCGCGCTCAGCAGGCTGCCATTCCTCCCTGGTCAGCAGGGCTGTGTGCCCGTCATTGCCGTGATGAACAATCGGCTGCTTCACAAAGATCTCGGCCTGAGCAGAAATTTCTGCTTTGGAGTCGCGCTGCTACCAAGACAGAAGGCGATAACTGCACACAGCAGTCTCCTGCTCGTAACATTCTTGCTGCTTCACTCTGGGTGCCGTCACTGAGCAGCATCTCATAGAAGTTCTTCCCTGGGCAGCTGGCTGCCTTAGTTGGAGT
>NW_011122794.1:0-667 GCF_000146605.3 Meleagris gallopavo
GTTGGAAATAATTTTTGTATGTGAAATTAATTTGCTCGGACTAGAAAGCACAGATATTTTTACTAAGATGCAATTATTTTCTTCTGATTTCTGTTCTATTTCAGCTCAGCGTAGTTTACTCAGCCAGGCTGGTTGTACGTGTGAGCGGACGGACGCTTCGAAGGGGCTGGACGCTCTGCACTCTGACAGATGGCCCAGGAAACCTTACTGCCATAATCAAAGCTATGGTAATGCACATCAACAGAAGCAGAATAAACAAAGGAAGAGTTCTGTTCCAAACTTTGGCTTACGCCATACCTGCGAATATCCTGTACAGTGCTTTTGTAGCTGTGTTACCGAGACCAGCAGAAGTCTTTTTTTCTACCTAAACTCATAAATGAACATAATTTGATTACACACTGGAGGAGGAATTTGTGTTTTTTTATTAGTAAATACATAGAGTTTGTATAATAGCTACCATCACTGACATAGCGGAATAAATAGTTGCAGGTTGATCCTGTGTTGCTTTTTATTGTACGTGCACACTATGTTTTTCAAATGAATATTGGCGTCTGATAGATTCCAGTAATGTCTATTCCTTCTGTTCCTTTCTTTATTCAGACACTTCATCACTCTCAATCTGTCAGGCTTCCCCTGCCTCATTTCTCATCTTCGCCTCAGCGAGCAG
>NW_011122795.1:0-501 GCF_000146605.3 Meleagris gallopavo
CATTTCAGAGCACGCAGCCTTGGCATAAACCCTAAGGATAAACCAAATGGCATCTCTGTTCCAGCAATTTTTCCTTCAATATACGTGAATAGACTGGAGGTACTAATCCCACCAGTTCAGTTCTACCATTGTGTCTTACGGTAAGAAGAAAAGACAGGATGTTTAAGACTCTGTCAGGCACAGAACCTCCAGCACTGGAGGCAGCAGTTCTGAATTCTCGGTATCTTGTCATCATTTGTGCGCATGCACAAGAAACAGTGCAACTCACTGTACAAGGGCAACCAAATGTATTCAAGGCATACTTGCACAGGACTCTGAGGTAGAAAGCTGCTCGCTGAGGCGAAGATGAGAAATGAGGCAGGGGAAGCCTGACAGATTGAGAGTGATGAAGTGTCTGAATAAAGAAAGGAACAGAAGGAATAGACATTACTGGATTCTATCAGACGCCAATATTCATTTGAAAAACATACTGGACACGTAGAGTAAAAAGCAACACAGGAT
>NW_011122796.1:0-498 GCF_000146605.3 Meleagris gallopavo
AGAAGGCATCTGTTATTTAAGAGAATATGCTGTGGTGGAAATGCTACATAGCCCCGATTTCATTCCTGACGAGCCAGACCAAGAGCATGATCCCGAGAGAGTCAGGTGTACACCAAACATGTGGCGTACATTCACAAAGACCGCACCAGAAAGGTACGCCAGCACATTTGCAGCAATGTATGGCAGAGGGGAAAGAAGACCCCTTATAAGTGAATTGGTTAATAAACTTCAAGACTTTGAGTTACATTTAAGCCCTCTGCGAGCTTGTGTTTCAGCCATTACAAAGGTAGCTGAAAAGCTAGGACAGAATGGAAAACAAACAAGAAGATATAATAGACAAACTATCAACCGTGCCTGAAGCTGATAAATCCATGGAGGTAACGGATACATCAAATGGGGACCAGAATCCCCAAAACAGCCTATTGGAGGGGCTGATCAACTTGATTTCCTCCCAGCCGGTGGCATCTAATGTCTCAGCTATCAAAAGAGACGTTCTCC
>NW_011122797.1:0-465 GCF_000146605.3 Meleagris gallopavo
TGCGGCGGGTGCCGGTGGTGAGGCTGCTGGCAGCCGGGGCTGGGGAGCAGATCCACCTCCAGCAATGCTGCTTTGTGCCAGAGTCCCCATCTGCTAGCAGAGGGACAGCACTTGGTAAAATGCTGCCTAATAGGCTGTCACATTTGAACTGACTGAACAAACTGGTTGCTTCTAGAACACCTGCCTATGCCAGAGGGTAGCCAAGGGTAGTTCTGAAGAAGTCTCTCAATGCTGTGGAGTGTGAACAGAGAAAATATAAGTGCGTTTCTTTTCAGTTCCAGCTGGTTGTGCCTGCTGTGATGGGCATCGCGTGCAGTGAGATCAGCCGTGGGCCTGACCCGGCACGGATGGAGGTAGAGTATGAAGCTCTGATTGGTCTTTGTTCCCTGACTTGATCCAGCAGAGTGAGCTGCAGATGAGCTCTCCTGCTTTTCAAGAGAGAGAGAATCCTTGCGACTCTATTGG
>NW_011122797.1:2629-3042 GCF_000146605.3 Meleagris gallopavo
CTGCATCTCAGTCAGCAAGCAGAAATTTCATAGGCTGTGCTAACTCAGAGCTAGCTGCATCAATCTATCATCACATATAACTTCTAGATGAAGTCTTTCTGTCCAGGTACGCTTGGGATTTAGGGGTACGTAGCATACTTGTCTTGTCCCTGCTCCGTACACAGTTTTCTGGATCTTTAGGCTGCAAATGTTGAATAATGATTACTTTTAAGCAGGCCATTTTGTGCTGGATAGCCTTACGGAGCGTCCGGCAAGCACGTTCCAAGGAAAACGTTACGTGGTTTTGGTTTCCCTGTTCAGGCCTGAGAAATGCTGCATTCAGTATTGCACCTCTCTTTTTGTTCTTGTTCCAGGTTGGATTTTTTCCCCTGGGGAGTGTGTGGAGCTGATTAATGAAAAACTGCCGGAGTCTC
>NW_011122798.1:0-465 GCF_000146605.3 Meleagris gallopavo
ATTCCTCTCCGTCACTTGTTTGCAAGGCGACTGGAGGGCCACATGCTCCATAGGGAGCCACAGTTGCATGCTGGGACCTCGGGGCCGATAGGGCCTGGCACCACCAGTCAATTTCCTTCTCACAGTCCTTGATGGCCCTCAGCCTCTCCACCTCTTCCCTCAGGCAGGCCACCAGACTGAGAAGGTCATTTACCTGGTCAATGTCCTTGCCCCAGATCGGCCGGGCATGGATAGTCCATTCTTGGGTGGCCCACTGTGCAATCCACAGAGTGAGCCCTCGGTACACAGCCCAACTATCCGTACAGGTGTTCAGGATACCCTCACCGGGTTCCTTAGTTATAACCATCCACACGGCTCGCAGTTCTGCCCATTGGCTGAAGGTGGGTCAGATCTTTTACCCACCCCTGAATCGGCAGAGTGCTCTTGACTATAACTTCAGCCGTTTGAGTTATTGGCTCTATTGCC
>NW_011122799.1:0-511 GCF_000146605.3 Meleagris gallopavo
TTAAATGCCAGCTCTTCTCATGTTTAGGAAGAGCAAAGTTGTGCACCTCCTCTCAGAATTTGCTCTTCCAGAATCAGGAGGAATTGTAGGAGCCCTGCTGATTTGAATTCAGCAGTTGGTTCTGTTTCCTTTCCGAGTGCATAACAACCTGAGCGTGTTAATCAAGTGACGTGGCTTTTTAGTCTGGTATGAACTGTGTTGTGCATTGAGACTTTGTCCATTTGTAAGCAGGCCTTTGTCCATTTCTGCAGGACTGCAGGAAACCCTTTGTGCTAATCCTTACTCCTAGATGCAGAATGTGGCAGATGGAAAATGCTCCAACTGCTTCAGGTGTTCATTTCCTTGAAATTGGGAATAGTTTTGGACTGAGAGTTTGTAAGCAGAAGGGAGCTCTTGGAGGTGTCAAAGATTGTTTCTGCACCATTTAGTCTATCTGTCTGATGCACACAGGAGCTGAGAGCTGCACTGCTTGAGCTGGTGGAACTTGGTTAAGTGAACTGGGAGGAGCAAG
>NW_011122800.1:0-498 GCF_000146605.3 Meleagris gallopavo
AGCACACCAATGTGGTCAAAAGCTATTAGTCTGCTTTACTTTAAGCACTACTCTATTTATACACGTTAGCAGAGCATTCTGCAAAACACTTCAACCGTTCACACAGGCGCTTGGCCGGTCAGAGCCGTGAGATGTTCTTTCCTCTTCTAAAGGTGTCCTTGGTTCTCATGCCGCTTACCTTGTTCCACAGCTGCTGCTCTGAGCAGTTTTTTTCTATGTTCCCACATCCCACCTCCAGCAATCTCCCCCAACGTGCAAGCAGGCCACACCACCTGGGTCCTACCTGCACCTTCCATGGCCATTTTATTCTATGGGTGCCTGGATCTAAATTCTCAGGGGCAGGAAGCAGAAGATGATTTTCATTACCAATCTGGGGTCTTACCTGATGATCAGTGCCCGTAATTTGGATCCTAAGCGGGTGGCCCTCCTGAGGGCAGCCTTCAGTATCCCAAGGCGGCTGCAAAAGCAAGAGACAGAGTCTTTAGATGGGACATAAGG
>NW_011122801.1:0-487 GCF_000146605.3 Meleagris gallopavo
TGTGCTGGGTCCTGTCTTGTTCAACATCTTCATTAATGACCTTGATGAGGGGATAGTGGCCACTCTCAGCAAGTTTGCTGATGATACGAAGTTGGGAGGATTGGCTGACATGCCTGAAGGCTGTGCTGCCATTCAGCGAGACCTGGACAGGCTGGAGAGCTGGGCAGTAAGAAACCGGATGAGGTTCAACAAAAGCAAGTGTAGGGTCTTACACCTAGGGAGGAATAATTGCATGCACCAATACAGGCTGGGGGATGAGCTGCTGGAGAGGAGCTCTGCAGAGAGGGACGTGGGCGTCCTGCTGGACGACAGGTTGGCCATGAGCCAGCAGTGTGCCCTCGTGGCCAAAAAGGCCAGTGGCATTCTGGGGTGCATTAAGAAGAGCGTGTCCAGCAGGTCGAGGGAGGTGATCCTCCCCCTCTACTCTGCCCTGGTAAGGCCTCATCTGGAGTACTGTGTCCAGTTCTGGGCTCCCAGTACAAAAAAG
>NW_011122802.1:0-515 GCF_000146605.3 Meleagris gallopavo
CACTCAGAGGGTGGTGACGCACTGGAACAGGTTGCCCATGTCACGGGGTTATCCTTAGATTTAAGTCCGTGACAGGGGGGCACAGGCCCCGCGAAGAAGAGAAAAAAGGAAGGGGTACGAACAGTTTGCCGAGACCCAGCCAGCCCCAGGCCACATGCACTCGGGGAGAGGGGGAAGGGCAGATAGCTAGCCGATAGTTTGAACAAAGAGAAAACACAACGGCAGCGACCTGAGGAGGAACGGTAGTTTACTGAATTTAACTAAATCAAACAAAACGAGAAAGACAAGAGTATTCAAAAATGCCGGGCAAACCACGACAGTGCGAGGGAAACCACTATGCTTTTCTCAGCGGCGAGCTCCGCCCCACCGCCCCTGCCCGCCAGGGATGCCGCCCCTCCCTTCCCATCAGGATACTCCAAGAGTCCACAAAAGGCAGTGAACGGATCCAGAAGATTAACTCGTTAACTCCCACTGGTTCACATGATGTTCTGATGTGGGATACTGACAACAAAAAA
>NW_011122803.1:0-527 GCF_000146605.3 Meleagris gallopavo
AGCAGTCTGACAGGTTATTTCTCAGGCTTTGTAATAGTGTAGAAAGCTGCTTAAATATTTTCAGAAATGCAGGGAGAATACTGCTGTGGTTAGTTTTACCATGGGGGAACATGACAATGCAAAGAATAGAAAGAAATATACCGTGATCTATTCATCTTTTTCTTTAATGCAAGAGGCTTTTTATATTTGTTTTATACTATGCAGTCAAAAGATGAAAATAATGTTAATGTAGTCAGGATTTTTTGGAAAAAAATAACAAGTTTGTTTTGATATTTTTGTAAGTGTGTTCTGTAAGGACCATTATTTCAGTAGTGGAATGTCAATTCCATGTTTCACAAAAGTGCCCATAAATAGTAAAATAGAGGTATATAAAGGGAATATGTTCATAACTCACTCTGAAACTAGACTCCTATTTTTTTTTTTTCATTGGTAAACAACAACAGATACACTATTTGAAAGAGCAAATTCTCAGGTACAAAGCACTGTTTTTCAACATAAGCACCACTATGAGCTGTGTATTTTCACCA
>NW_011122804.1:0-416 GCF_000146605.3 Meleagris gallopavo
CTCCTGAGCGCCCCTCCTCTCCTGGCTGCACGCTGGTGGCAGGTGGAGGCAGGAACAAAGGGCAAGAGCAAGGGCAGAGAACCTCTTGGCTTTTTCAATCTCCCTAGAAAAAAGAAAAAAACAAAAAATCTTTCACATATGCATGGGATCTGTTGAGTCCCAGCCTGAAGCACTGGTGGAGCACCTGCAGAAAGGAGCTGCTCAGCCCTGGGAGCACAGGTGAAGGCAATTCAGCTGTGTGACGGAAGGGTTGGAGCCTGGCTGCGCCTCTCTCAGAGCTCATGCAAGGGCTGACTGCAGCTGGGGAAGGATCTCCTTCTGGAGATCCCTCCTTGGTGATGCTTTTTCCTCTGCACCTGGAATCTTCTGATATGGGGGAGCAATCTTCTTCCCTTCCTTTATAGTACCTCTCTGCT
>NW_011122805.1:0-530 GCF_000146605.3 Meleagris gallopavo
TTAGAAAATGAAAATCAGCTCCTAAAAGCTCGGATTGACAAATTGGAGCAAGAACTTAATGTATTGATGGGAAAAAACCAGTTTTACAGTCCCTAGGCCAGGTCCGTAGTATTTCAAAAGACGGTAGTCATATCTCTGAAGTAGCGGACCTGGTTCAAGAGGAAAACGGGAGTTCCAAATCAGACCTAGAGGTTCCAGTCATGGCGGATCCCCTGCAACTCCGTCCTATTATAACTCAAAAAACGAAAAAGGTGCAAGATAGACCAGCAGGGGTGCCCCCTGACCAATGGCCCCCTGCCGAAACGTATTTGCATGTGACAGCCAGACCATACACTCCTACTAATGGACCTGGTGCAGCGATTTTGGCAGAGGCCGAGAGAGAGTATACCTGCACGGCTGCTCAGGTTATGGGGATTCAGGAGCAGAAGGTGTTATGGTTAATGGGCCGGAAATGTCAAAGCTGGCCACCATACCATTACATCCTGCTGTCAGGCAGAGACTATACGCTGCCATCCAGTATAGCAATGAGA
>NW_011122806.1:0-421 GCF_000146605.3 Meleagris gallopavo
GGGGAGGTGAGGTCCGAGCACTGCGTATAAAGGAGAGAAAGTGAGCCTGGGAAGGAGCAAGAGGGGGAGAGGTGGGAAGCGTTTTTGTGCCTTGCAGTCCACCGCTGTTTGCAACTAGCAATAAAGTAAAGGCACTCAGTGCACGTTGAGATAGTTTTGCCTGGGAAGATGATTGGTGAGTGAGCTCCCTGTCTCAGTGTTCGTGCTTGATGGAGATTTCCCATCTTATTCTCCACCCTCTCCTGCTGCGGACAGAGGGAGGGAGTGGCAGTGTGGGCATCGGGCTGCCGGCCAAGGTCGGACCTGTGCAGCTAAATGTACTCTCGGTGACATCTCGAGAACGCACCTGATACATGCTAGGCAATCTATTGCATTTCCAAAGAAGGAGGTGCTCCAGAGCCTGTCCGACACTCTGCAGTAC
>NW_011122807.1:0-478 GCF_000146605.3 Meleagris gallopavo
CAGCTGGGCTCCATCCCGAGCCGGGGGGGTTCATCCAAACCCCCACCCCTGTGGCGCAGTGAGGACGCAGCCCCAGTTCCGTGTGCCAAACTGGGAGGAGGGACGCGGCCGGATCCCACACACAGGGGCAGGATTAACTTAAAAGCATCTCCCCCCATCCCTGCGGCTGTGGCTGGCGCCCACGTGGCGATGACCGCAGGCGGACGTTCGCGCCCGGAGCTGCGCGGCGCACGCGGCACCCACGGCATCACCGTGTGCCCCCCCAGCCCGGCAATTCCAGCCCCCATATCCATGGGGGATGTGGGGCCGGGTCTCACGTTTCCCGTCCTTGGCTGGAGCTGAGGGTTTGTCACTGGGCTGCTGTGGGCCGCGAAGCGTAAGGCAGCTGGTTTGTCATGAGCAGTTTGTCATCGCTAATTATTGCAGGAGGTGCGGCCTGGGATGGAACGGAGCTGCTTCCAACCCCATCCCGGGGTGC
>NW_011122808.1:0-497 GCF_000146605.3 Meleagris gallopavo
GTCAAGTACCTCACCTTTCCAGCAGTCCAGAGCATCAACAGACAGAAGTCTGTTGTGAGTGGACAGCGTTGATTGTCAGCATTTGCAAGGGGATTATCCAAATTATGGATTCGGTGGGCTGTACTTTCCCTTTGCTCCCAAGTCTATTGTGTTGTCAGAGTCCTTAACAGGGGACACGTTTCTGTTTAATGTAGCAGTGCCGTGTGCGTTGGATGATTTCCTTACTCCTGAAGGCCAACTCAACACAAGTGAGATTATCCTCTCAACTGCTGATACGTGGTCATGGCCTGTCGATGGCCAGTAGAGTTTTGTCTAAGCTAAGATTTGTGCTTATTTATTGAAAGTTTTAGCGTTAAGAGACAAGAAGGAATGCAGAGAAAGAATATAAATCCAAATAGCCAAAAGAATCTACTCTTCTGGGCTGTTTTATTTCTCTTTCTCGTGCATAGGTAACAGTTTACTGTCTTCCAGACTCTTTCTAGCTCTGATGCAGGTGG
>NW_011122809.1:0-394 GCF_000146605.3 Meleagris gallopavo
GGAGTTAACGAGATCAATCTACACCCGTGACAGGGGGGCAGTAGGCCCCTGCCCTCCCCTCCCCAGCCCACAAAATGGGAAGGAAGGGAGGGAAAAACAAAAAAAACAGCGGCAAAAAATCTATGGAGGAAAATTTATTTTAGTAATTATGATATCGGAATGCAAGATAACACAATATAATACAATCTGATTGAAATTGAGACTAATAAATCAAATAAAACAGGAGAGAGAGAGAGTTCCCGACACCGATTCAAACCTGAAAAGCTTGGAACGGCAGGAAAGCACCCTCCAGCACCCACTGCCAGGCAGTAAGAGACCGCCCCACCCGGAAGGGCCAGATCCCATGACTTCTGTAATGTATAGGGATAGGTGCCTGGAATTGGAGCATTAACAC
>NW_011122810.1:0-797 GCF_000146605.3 Meleagris gallopavo
AGACAGGCTCCAAGCTGAACTGGAGGATGAGAGCACTGGAACTGACCGACCTGATCAACTACAGGAAGCACCACAATTGATGTCAGTTGCCCCTGTAAGAGGACGGAAAATGAAACGAATCTCGACTCAATTAGAAGAGAAGAAAGAAGAGGACAGAGGTCCAGAGGGGTGGCTCCAAGATCCACAAGAAGCACCCCTAAGTCCAGGGGAGGGGCCCTCAGTAAGACCACGGTCACCGACGCCAATGAGGGCAACAAGAAGTCCCGAAAGAGTAAGAGGTGAGCAAGATATCGTTACCATTGTTGATCGATCTCTGAAAATGAATGAAATTCGAAGTCTGAGAAAAGACTTTTCATGTCACCCAAATGAGCCTATTGCCACTTGGTTACTTCGATGTTGGGACAATGGGGCCAACAGTGTGTGGCTGGATAGTAGAGAAGCTCGCCAACTGGGTGGCATTGCTTAGGGACTCAGCCATTGACAGAGGTATTAGTACATGCCAGAACCAGGCCTTTACCCTCTGGAAGCGGATGTTGTTAGCTGTAAAAGAAAGATACCCCTTCAAAGATGATCTGATGCCTGAGAAAAAGAAATGGGCTGATATGGAAGAAGGCATCTGTTATTTAAGAGAATATGCTGTGGTGGAAATGCTACATAGCCCCGATTTCATTCCTGACGAGCCAGACCAAGAGCATGATCCCGAGAGTCAGGTGTACACCAAACATGTGGCGTACATTCACAAAGACCGCACCAAGAAAGGTACGCCAGCACATTTGCAGCAATGTACGGCAGAGGGG
>NW_011122811.1:0-339 GCF_000146605.3 Meleagris gallopavo
AGTGGGTTCCAAAGTTCCAGACAGGAAATCAAAGCTGGAAAAACTCTGCACCTTTTCCTCTCTCAATCTTTAGTACATTGTGCATCACAGGGGAAGCAAGTCTTCACACACAGCTGGGAAGCTAAAGACAAGGCTGACAACCCGTGTCAGATCCTGAGACTGCACAAATGTTTGACAGATGATGGATAACTCACAGAGCACATTGCTCTTTCAAAAACTTACTAAGAGAAGGACATCTCTGAAGTTGCTGTTTTACAGGGCCCTAAAGTGGAGAACGATTGGTGGAGACAGAGAAGGATTAGCCAGAGACAACCCAGCCAGCTGTGTGAGCTGGTGGCC
>NW_011122812.1:0-959 GCF_000146605.3 Meleagris gallopavo
AACCTCCCTGGGCAGCCTGTTCCAGTGCTCCGTCACCCTCACCGTGAAGAAGTTCTTACGCACATTCGTGCAAAACTTCCTATGCTGCAGCTTATGTCTGTTTCCCCTCGTCCTGTCTCCACGTACCACTGAAAAGAGACTGGCCTCACCGCTATGGCCGCCACACCTCAGATATTTATAAACCTGGATCAGGTCCCCTCTCAGTCGTCTTTTCTCAAGGCTAAGCAGACCCAGTTCACTTAGCCTTTCTTCATAGGGGAGATGCTCCAGGCCCTTCACCATCTTTGTGGCCCTCCGCTGGACTCTTTCCAAGAGATCCCTGTCTTTTTTGTACTGGGGAGCCCAGAACTGGACACAGTACTCCAGATGAGGCCTTACAGGGCAGAGTAGAGGGGGAGGATCACCTCCCTCGACCTGCTGGACACGCTCTTCTTAATGCACCCCAGAATGCCATTGGCCTTTTTGGCCACGCGGGCACACTGCTGGCTCATGGCCAACCTGTCGTCCACCAGGACGCCCAGGTCCCTCTCTGCAGAGCTCCTCTCCAGCAGCTCATCCCCCAGCCTGTATTGGTGCATGCAATTATTCCTCCCTAGGTGTAAGACCCTACACTTGCTTTTGTTGAACCTCATCCGGTTTCTTACTGCCCAGCTCTCCAGCCTGTCCAGGTCTCGCTGAATGGCAGCACAGCCTTCAGGCGTGTCAGCCAATCCTCCCAACTTCGTATCATCAGCAAACTTGCTGAGGGTGGCCACTATCCCCTCATCAAGGTCATTGATGAAGATGTTGAACAAGACCGGACCCAGCACAGACCCCTGGGGGACACCACTGGTTACAAGTCTCCAGCCAGACTCTGCACCACCAACGACGACCCTCTGCGCTCTGCCAGTCAGCCAGTTCTCAACCCACCTCACTGTCCACTCGTCTATCCCACACTTCCTCAGCTTTGTTATAAGGAT
>NW_011122813.1:0-617 GCF_000146605.3 Meleagris gallopavo
TGCTCTAAGAGAAGCAAAAACCTCTGCAGCACCGTTTTGTCTCTGATGCCGTAAGGGAGCTCTGCACATGTGTCAGTCCAACAGGGGAACGCACACACTGCATGCTTTCTGTCCAACCCTCCTCTGCTGAGCACAGCTCGGGCAGCACCTCCCACCAGCAGGGAAACGTCCATGGCCACATGTGAGCACGGCTCCAATCTCTCCCCTCAGCTCCAATCTCTCCCCTCAGCTCCAATCTCTCCCCTCACACAGAGCTGAGCCACGGGAAGCACAGCCAAGAGAAGCAGCCGTTAAAGGCAGCTTCAGCCTGGGGGAGAGAGCGCAGCTCCCATGCGTGCAATAGGCACCAAGAAGGAGGCTCTGATGCCCCAGGATTGGGATCTGTACACACATAGGAGCACTTGGCTCCTGGCACCACAGCTCAGCAGGTCTGGCTGAGGCAGCCCTACATCACCTGAAGGACTTTTAGGCTTCATTTTCTACGTGCTCCTAGCCAGCTGAGAGATGCCAGACATCGGCTGCCTTTGGTTTTACCAAGCACTCTCCTCCATCCTCCCCCCAAGCCAGTGCAGATGGAACTGTGGCCTCAAACAAGCCTCGAAACCATCGCACAGCAC
>NW_011122814.1:0-537 GCF_000146605.3 Meleagris gallopavo
GGGGTGCTGGATCGGCAGCTACAGAACCAGCTTTTGGCTAATCCAGTTTTTGGCTGCCGATAACAGGTGCATTTCTACAGACTTACACAGTTAGTGCTGACAGAGGGTTGTAAAAACATTACCGGTGGAATTCCATTCCCCGCTGAAAATACTCTTGTCTTGCTGGGGGAGGTTGGTTATGACTCTTGCCCAGGGAATTTGCTGTTCCCGTGCCCTGGGGAAGCAGGGATTTTCAGCCAATACCCGGGAGAGGCTGGCATAGACAGCTGTTACGGGACAAAGGGTGTCAAAAGAAATTCCGGAAAAGACCGTTCTGGGTTGTATTTTGGCTCACTGCAGAACGGGAGTAACGTCACCGATCAGCCAGGGGCCACGTGGGAAAGGAATGTCGCTTCTGCAGCTAGAAGCAGCAAGATGAGTCTTTTATGGTCTCTGCTGCCATCTGCCGTCCTTTATCGGTACTGCTTAGTGGGGAGATGAAGTAATTAACAAGTACAAAGGCTGCAGCTTTTGTATTCTGTTGTGTTATATGTTGTA
>NW_011122815.1:0-602 GCF_000146605.3 Meleagris gallopavo
ATGCTGCTTTGGGATCTCAGTCTGGGTCGCCACGCTCTTCTTGGCTACAGCCCTCCTCTTACGTGTGCAGGGGACCTCTGTCTGGGTCTCTACATGTTTCCTGGCAGTAGCCTTCCGCCGGGACGCAGCCATAGCAATCCAGAAGACCACTAGCACCAGCACAATCAGAGTAGCGTTACCAAGTGTGACTAATAGCTCCGCCCTGTTACTGAAAGTGCTGGATCTGCCCACGCTCTTTTACAGGTCGTCGATGGGTGCAACCGCAATTATCACTCTCTTCACAGAGACAAAAGCCCCTCCTTCCCGTCTGGGTGGGCAGTGGCACGCCACTGCCTTCCTCAACGCCCTTATTAGGGAGGGGGAGGGAGGAGGAAACGGAGAGCCGCTACCCTGGCAACGCCCCCGCCACGTGAGCCGCTCTCGCGAGAGGTGCCGGGCTGCACCGATGCCTCAGGAATCCCTGGATGAGGGAAAACCGAGCGAGTCCCCTATGCACCCCGCGATCAGCCGCCTCAGCTCTGCCTGGGGCAGCTCCGAAGCAGCAAACCTCGGCGATCAAAAGGGTCTCTTCCGGGTTTGCGCCCGTTTAAATCTCCCGCCGC
>NW_011122816.1:0-822 GCF_000146605.3 Meleagris gallopavo
TGCAGAAGAATCGGGCCGTGCGCAGGTGCTGTACATGTCCTCCCCTTCCCGAAGATCATGGCCCCCGCTGGGTCGGACTTTGCGCGTGGAGCACTGCTGAAGGGAACGCACAAGCGTCTTGCACTGACGGGCTGAGCCTGACCCTGAGCAAGAGCGGTGCCGGCAGGCTACGGAGGAGCTCAGAGCACAGGCAAGCGTCTGCAGGAGACTCAGATGCCCGGCTGAGGGTGGAAGGTGATGTTCAGCCCAGGCCCCCCGTGATCTGGAGAGAAGCTTCACAGCGCGTATGCAGGGAGGGAGACAACGAGACTGTAGCTGGAGTGGGTCAGGTCGCTCCATGGCGAGTCTCTGCTCCCCCCGGCCGTGATGAAAAAAGCACACGCTTTTTTTTTTCCTGACCTGCAAAGGCTTCCAGCTGTTTCCCTTATTCGGGCAAGGTCAGAGTGTTTTCTGTGGGCAGGGCACGGGCTGTGCCTTAGCAAACTGGATTTACTCGTTACACATCTGGGGAGAGGCTGGAGCACCAGGAGGCCCTGATGAAGGAGGGAGGCTGCTGAGTCATGCCTGGAAGTGGGCCGCCACCAAGTGGGTCTGCTTCAGCATTCCCTTGCCAGACCACACCGGCCTTTGGCCCTTTCCCTAGTCACTTCTTTTTCCAGCCGTGCACCGTGGAGAGAGAACCTGGCTTCCTTTCTCTTGGTAAGGGACAGAGAGGCGCCAGGTAGTGCCTTTTAATTGCAAGGCGGCCCTAGCAGGCCACCTGCGACTGACCAGGAGGTGCTGAGCCACTGTAAGGAGCTTCTGCTCCACCTCACTCTGAGT
>NW_011122816.1:2594-3408 GCF_000146605.3 Meleagris gallopavo
TGTGAAGGAGACGGTAAACAGACTCAGTGTCTTTCTCCCTCCCAAAATGGAGTGCGGGAGATCGCCTGTTTCATGCCTCCCGGCTTTCTGTGCTTTTCAGTGTCCCGGGACAGCTGGCTTGGGCCCTTGTGGAGAAGGAGTTGGAAAGCTGACTGTCTTGTGAATGGGTGATATTCCTTGAGTTGACTTTCTGGCTCGATACAAAAACGTTTCCTACCAAAGTAGCGTGAGCCAGCATCGGTTCTTACTGCCGCAGGAGGTTCTCATATCCCTGCAGCAGTGAAAGCAGCCCAGGAACTCGGCACAGAAAATGCGGTCTCCCTTCACACTTTGCTGCGTGGCTCCTGAGAGGTGCCAGTGAGCAATGATTGTCCTTCCCAGAGAGCTCTCAGCATGGAATGATCTTATGTCCCTTGCGAGGAAGGGAAGACACTGCACTATCAAAGCCCAGAACTACGGAGTCCCCCAGAGTTTTGCCAGGGGACAAAGTCTGTTGCATACTGCGCTGGCGGGGGCTGGGGAAGGAGGAAGAATGAAAGGAGACTCGTTTCCAAAGCTGATGCTCAATGTCTTTAATGAGAAAAGGAGAGGAACATGCACCAGCTGAGAGCTTCAGCAATGCCCTTTGGACATTCTGCAAAGCTCAGTGATAGCAGAAGAGCACGGATGGTAAGCAGGGGGAAGAGGGCGGGCGATGAGGAGGAGAAGTTGGTGGGAACTCGGCTCCTCTGCAGAGCGTGGCCATGCCCTCAGGGCTGGCTCCAGGGCTGCCTTCAAGGCCCGTGGTGCTCATGCACAGGCAGGTGATCCATGG
>NW_011122817.1:0-699 GCF_000146605.3 Meleagris gallopavo
GGACCAAATGTTTGCCCTTGGCACTCCTCCGAATAAGGACAGCGCCAAGAAAAGATGTGGGGGTTTCTCCATATGAAATGTTGTTCGGATTGCCATATCTGGGAAAGAAAAATGAGATACCACAATTTGAAACTAAAGATGCATTTCTTAAAAACTATATACTTGGGTTATCCTCCTCCTTATCAGCTCTCAGAATCCAAGGACTATTAGCACAAACCCCGCCTCTGGAATTTCCAGTTCATCCATTTCAAGGAGGGGACTGGGTCCTGATCCAGACGTGGAAGGAGTCAAAACTACAGCCTGACTGGGAAGGACCATTCCAAGTACTTCTAACGACTGAAACAGCTGTGAGGATGGCTGAGAAGGGATGGACTCACTACACTCGGTAAAAGCATCTACTAGCCCTGAGGCATGGGAAGCAATTGTCACAGAAGAACCTTTAAAGATAAAAATTAGGAAAAGGAAATTGTGAAGTCATTTAAACTAATCTTTAAACTTGCCTTCGAATAAGTAAAATTGTTATATGTAAGTGAAAGCTGGGGGGAGGGGTAAGATAGCTTATATAGAATTAATGCCTAAAAGAGAATTTCACTGTTGTGGTAATTATTAGAAAAACCTAAGGTTTGGCAACAATGCTGGGGAGGGACCAACTTATTGTTTTGATCTTGATAACAATTTATTTCAGGGAAAGCTTTAGTC
>NW_011122818.1:0-697 GCF_000146605.3 Meleagris gallopavo
CTTGTGGACAAGAAGGCCAAAGGCATCCTGGGGTGTAATGGAAGGGCTGTGGATAGTAGGGCGAGAGAGGTTCTCCTCTCCCACCACTCGGCCCTGGTGAGACTGCAGCTGGAATATTGTGTCCAGTTCTGGGCCCTTCCATTCAAGAAGGACAGGGAACTGCTTGAGAGAGTGCAGGACAGAGCCACAGAGATGATGCAAGGAGTGGAACACCTCCTTACGAGGAAAGAATGAGGGAGCTGAGTCTCTTGAACTTGCAGGAGACAGAGGGCTCATAAACATTCATGAATGTTTACAAATACGTAAAGGTGAGCATGAGGAGGATGGAGCCAGGCCCTTCTCAGTGACACCCAACGAGAGGACAAGGGGCAGTGGGCGCAGACTGGAACACAGGAGGTTCCACATAAATATGAGAAAAAATTTCTTTACAATGAGGGTAACAGAACACTGGAACTGGCTGCCCAGAGAGGTTGGGTCTCCTTCTCTGGAGACATTCAAAGCCCACCTGGAAGTGTTCCTAACTGACCTAATACAGGAGCTGCTGCTCTGGCAGGGGGACTGGAAGAGATGATCTTCAGAGGTCCCTTCCAATCCCTGACATTCTGTGATTCTGTGATTCCATACTAAGGCACACAGGAAGCGAAAGAGGTGAGACAGGAGACTCAGCATGGCTTCACCAAGGGCAAATCCTGCTGGA
>NW_011122819.1:0-508 GCF_000146605.3 Meleagris gallopavo
TCGGAATCGCACTCCTTCACTCTCACGCGCAGAAAGCAGCATTCGCGCTGAACCGCGCCGGAGACTTTGCCGTAGCTGGCCGAGAAATCGCGCTTCTCCCCGAATGCGCTTTCTACCGTCAGCAGCGGTCTCGTTTTTCTCGCTTGCCGAGAACGGGCCACTTCAGCCGGCTGCTTTTCTCCGACGAGTGAGTGGGCTCCTGTGCGCACATCGGAAAGGAGACGTTTGCACTTCGCCTTGGCTACATGCAGATTGCACACGACTAGCTCTGAATACTATGTCTCTGCCTATATTTCGTGGCACAATTCGTCCCTGCGCGGTTCTCCACTACTATACGTCTGCATTCAGAGAGGAAAAGAGTGGAAGGGAAAACCCTCTCTAATAAGACACCTGGAAGTTGGAGGAGCGCCAGCTGTAGTGCTCTCAGGGAGAGCGTGACAGAAAGTGGGGAGAGATCCTTTCAGGACTTCGGAAAAAAAAACCCCACTACGCAGGTAGTGCAGGAGGC
>NW_011122820.1:0-575 GCF_000146605.3 Meleagris gallopavo
TTATTGATTTTATGACTGCTAGAAAATGATGGTGATGGAGGTGATGATCTGGGAGAGGTTGGTGTCCACCCAGTAGAAGATGTTGTTGTCATCGCAGGTGACTTCAGCGCCACCTTTGGTCACCATTTGACACACAGGCTGCCAGATGGACAGAAGCGCTTTGTGGAAATCACTCTGTTCCCGTGGAAGCTGAGGCCGTTTGTCCCGTTCCCTGGAAATGACACGGCATGAGCGCAGAGAAAGGGATGCAGGCTCGTTTTGCAGAGCATCACCCTGCAGGGCTCTGATTCTTGCACCGCTTTTTCCAGCCTCACAGGACAGCTCGGGGCAGCCCGTGGGGCTCACCGCCCCTGCGGCAGGCCCCATTTTGCATGGGAGTCTCGGCTGGGTGTCAGCCCTATGGCCAGACAAGTTGCTGGGGAGAGGCTGATGGACCTCTGAAGGTCTGCTTTTCTGGGAAGCCCTCACACACCAGACCTTTTGCGGTTCCCTGCTCCCCACCCACAGTCCCTTCTGTGCAGTATGAATGCCGATCGCTAACCTGTGCCTAATGTCTTCACACTCCTCTCCAGAGC
>NW_011122821.1:0-492 GCF_000146605.3 Meleagris gallopavo
TCTCGCCTGGACGCCTACCTGTGCGACCTGGTGTAGGGAACCTGCTTTGGCAGGGGGGTTGGTCTCGATGATCTCTAGAGGTCCCTTCCAACCCCTACAATTCTGTGATTCTGTGATTCTGAGAGCTGGAGGTGGTGCTGGCATCGTGGGTTGAAGATGGGCACAATTATACTTCTTTTTGGTATTTACACCACTGCTGCTGGAAGCATCCCATCCCCTGTGAGCTATTCCCAAATCCTTCCTGTGCTCATTCCCAACATAAGGATGTTCTCATTATATGAGAATCTTCAAATATTATATAATAATATTATAATTATAATATATTATAATAATATAATTAACGGTATCTAGGCTTGTCCTAAATGAAGGTGGGCTCACTAGGAGTGCTGCCAGCTGATGTTGCTGAGGTTTCTGTTCCTGGACAAGTAGTTTTTCTGGTATTAATGCTTGCTCTTTTGGGTGCAGGGAGGTGGGTGCCAATTTATTGACGTC
>NW_011122822.1:0-409 GCF_000146605.3 Meleagris gallopavo
AGGGAAAAGGGGAAATGAGGCGGGGGGTGGAGAAGAAAGGGGGACGGGGGGCATGAAGGGAGAGTAGAGAAGGAAAGGGGGGGAGAAAGGGGGGAGGAAGGGATGGGAGGCAAAAAAGGGGCTGAGGGAGGAGAAAGGAATTGAAGTGGGCCAAGAAGGGGCCGAGGGAGGGAAAGGAAAGGGGATGGGAGGCAAAGAGGACGAGGGACAAATAGGGGCTGGGGGTGGCAAAGGGAATTGGAGTGGGAGGCAAAAAAGGGGCCGAGGGAGGGGGGAGGAACTGAAGGGGATGAGGAGCAAAAGGAAGGGGGGCGAAAAGGAAGGGGGGAGAAAGAAAAGGAGAGGGGAAAAACCACCGGGGGAATGGAATGGTAAGGAGAAAAAATAGGGAGAAAAATAGGATAAAAGA
>NW_011122823.1:0-483 GCF_000146605.3 Meleagris gallopavo
AAAGTAAGTTGAGAAGGAAATCTACAGATTTCCAGTCCTATGCCAGTAGAATTACTAAGCCATGCTGAAGAGCCCAAAGGAATCAATCTGTTTATCAGAGTAAAAAAGGATTTGAAATTTTATGATTATTTCCTTAATATTGATTTTTGCTCACTATTTCTAAAGATTCCCACTTTCTATCACATTCAGTAAATATTACTAGTTCATTTACAGTCTACAACCAGAGTAGCTTATGCCTTCATCCATTTATAGTCACAGAAGCATTGACAAAATCAGATATTTATGAAGCTCAGGTTCTAATTATTGGAGACAGGGCTAACTGAAGGAGTTCTTTTATCTGCAGGATATTGCAACCAGACAAATCCAATCAGTTAAGCTTGAAAATTCAAACTAGAGGTTCTGAGCACAAGCAAGCCAACTTCTCTCAGGGGATGGGGGAAAAAAAAAAAAAAGAAAGAGAGAGAGAGAGAGAGAAATAAAAAA
>NW_011122824.1:0-478 GCF_000146605.3 Meleagris gallopavo
GGTCTCGTGTTTCTCGCTTGCCGAGAACCTGCCACTTCAGCCGTCTGCTTTTCTCCGACGAATGAGAGGGCTCCTGTGCGCACATCGGAAAGGAGCGGTTTGCACTTCGCCTTGGCTACAAGCAGAATGCACTACGCCTACCTCTGAATACTATGTCTCTGTCTTTATTTCGTGCGACAATTCATTTACTGAGGTTTCTACTGCTACACATCTGCATTCAGAGAGAAAAAGAGTGGAAGGGAAAACCCTCTCTAATAGGACACCTGGAAGTTCGAGGAGCGACAGATGTAGTGCTCTCAGGGAGTGCGTTTCAGAAAGTGCAGAGCTATCCTTTCAGGACTGCGGAGTAAAAAACCCCCACTCGCAGGTAGTGCAGGAGGCTGAATTCGCAGTTGTCGGCATCGGAATCGCTCTCCTTCGCTCTCACGCGTAGAAAGCGGCACTCGCGCTGAACCGCTCCGGAGACTTTGCCGGAGCC
>NW_011122825.1:0-509 GCF_000146605.3 Meleagris gallopavo
AACGGTCCTTTGCTCCGTTCCCGTCATTGGTGCACTGAACAAGATCCACCAGCCTCACACGGACGCTCTTTCTCCCTGAACCGCAGGCCCCAAGTGAAGCAATTGCAAGTCCTCCTTTAAGAAGCAGAAGAGAAGCCAAAAAAACACAAAGTAGTTACAAAGCAGCTGCATGTTTTTCTTACAGCGCTGCACACACACACGCTGAGCGCAGAGGGGGCAGCCCCTCCTAGTTTGCACTCCACAAGTGACAGCTTAAGGATAGTTTGGGAGACAAGTTATACATATGCAAGAAGAGGAGGGGATAATTACAATCGGTTCCAAGCAACGAGGCGTAGATTATTCTGATATTACGATTAGAATACGAGGGCATATCACAGCCGTTTCCAAGAAGTTATCATCCTATCGCCCACCCCAACTGCTGAGTTACTGAGACGTGCAGCTTGTAGTGGAATTCCTAAGTCACAGGCTGAACCAACACGTGAGCACGAGTGCCTGGTGCGAGAGAGAGA
>NW_011122826.1:0-587 GCF_000146605.3 Meleagris gallopavo
AACAGTGACGCAGAGGATGGATGCCGGCTCATTTATTGGGCGTCCCAATAAAGAATCAACGACTTCCAGCCAAAACAAAGCAACTTTCTGACAACGGGTCTGCAACGTTACGGGTAGAGCCCTTTGGAACAGGACTTGTTTCCGCATCACCTACTTGAAGATGGATTTGGGTGACGGCCACTAAAGGCAAACGAGTAATATTGCATTGAGAGCAAAGAAAAGAGAAAGCAGAGAGGGCTCAGCACTCCCAGCCGGGCCGGGCAGCAGGCTGCCGGTGCCAGCGTCACAATGGGCAGCGGCCAGCACCGGCCACGCTGTCATCGCGTCGCCGTGGCGACGTTTGTGACACGGGCACCCCGGGAGGGGGTATAAAGGGCAGAGCGCGGCGGTGGGTCCCGCATCCTGAAGGAGCATCTGGCAGAGAGCAGACGCATCTGAAGGATGAGTTCCGGCATGGCTGGCGCCAACAAGGAGCGACCCGCCGGCGCGAGGCGGAACAGGAGGAGCGAGGTTGGCCCCGCAGCGGGGCGTGCCTCCAGTCCGACGTGCACCGGACACCCAAAAGGGTACACGGGTCCACGGCCAGC
>NW_011122827.1:0-493 GCF_000146605.3 Meleagris gallopavo
GGGAGTTACTGTTACTGGGGGCATCACATCTTCAGCTTCGTTAGGCATCATTACCACGAGGAAGAAGGGAAATAAAATTCTTCTCACGTGTAGCAAACTGGGGCCGAAGGAAAGCATGAGGCTCAACTTCAGTCCTGAAAGCACGGTGGGCTGTAACCACCCTAGAGATAGCTGGACTGACTTTCATTACTGCAGTCTTTCATGCTGATTTTCATACTAGGGATGATCCATGCCATCTATTTTGGTGCCTCCCTGTAGCTGTGCAAGGTAGGAAGCTGCTTTTGCTGTGATCCATCTGTAGCCAACAGAGGAAAGCTCTCTGAGCTGCCTTTAGGTTTATCTGGCTGCACAGAAGGATTCGGTTCCTAACTTAGACCCTTGAAGTTGACGATATAAACCCCCTGCATTCATACATCAAGTATGTCAAGATTAATGTTCCTCTCTGACAACTAAGAACCTCATCCTCTCCTGCAAGAATAAGGCCTCCAAAGGC
>NW_011122828.1:0-461 GCF_000146605.3 Meleagris gallopavo
CTGCCATT
This sequence comes from Meleagris gallopavo, assembly GCF_000146605.3. NCBI lineage: Eukaryota > Metazoa > Chordata > Aves > Galliformes > Phasianidae > Meleagris > Meleagris gallopavo. The sequence goes on from NW_011122828.1 coordinate 9, forward strand.
CAGCGAGACCTGGACAGGCTGGAGAGCTGGGCAGTAAGAAACCGGATGAGGTTCAACAAAAGCAAGTGGAGGGTCTTACACCTAGGGAGGAATAATTGCATACACCAATACAGGCTGGGGGATGAGCTGCTGGAGAGGAGCTCTGCAGAGAGGGCCTGGGCGTCCTGGTGGACGACAGGTTGGCCATGAGCCAGCAGTGTGCCCTCGTGGCCAAAAAGGCCAATGGCATTCTGGGGTGCATTAAAAAGAGCGTGTCCAGCAGGTCGAGGGAGGTGATCCTCCCCCTCTACTCTGCCCTGGTAAGGCCTCATCTGGAGTACTGTGTCCAGTTCTGGGCTCCCCAGTACAAAAAGACAGGGATCTCTTGGAAAGAGTCCAGCGGAGGGCCACAAAGATGGTGAAGGGCCTGGAGCAATCTCCCCCTATGAAGAAAGGCTGAGTGAACTGGGTCTG
>NW_011122829.1:0-647 GCF_000146605.3 Meleagris gallopavo
GAAATATTTATGGATTTTTAATTTTTTGTCTATATTCATGTCTATTTCATGTATGTATAATAGATAATTATATACAATTTATGTGATTTATATCACTATATAATGACTGTGTTTATAATATGTGCACACATGTATGAATTCTGTTCTTCTTCTACAGACCAGGGATAACTACCTGTGGGAAAACACTCCCAAGTCTGCCAACAGAGTGCTGTTCACAAGGTCCCATCCAAGCCCGCAGTTCAAGTGGACAATGCAGTTGTGACAACAGCAGCAGGTGAGCTGCTAAGGTGGAAACTCGACCTTTTCAACGTAACAGCTGGGTAACTTGTGTCTCCACTTCAATCATTTTGCCCTTCTTTTGGCTCTCCTTTTCACTGGAGTCAAAGTATTAGACTCTGAATGTGTATCTGTGTCAAACGGAGGTAGGGCAGAGATCAGGAGAAGAAGGAGATGCAGAAGATGGCTAAATTCCCAGCAGAATTAATTTTCTGTTTCTAATGATCAGTGAGAAATTAGCCAGTAGCACACCTGAGGAACTGCCAATCGAGGTTTATCCAGCTAGCTTACCACAGGTGACACCAGCAAGCAAGTACTGAAATAAAAATACTAAGCATGAAGTGCCTTTTGCAAAGAGTTGCCCAAGAATT
>NW_011122830.1:0-709 GCF_000146605.3 Meleagris gallopavo
TGCCGCTTGTAGCTGGGGCGACCTCCCCCGCTCGGGTGGGTCGGAGGTTGTTCCGTGGGTTCCCAAAAGAGGTGGTGTTGTGCTGGCAGGCCGGGCGGGCCAGCCTGTAGCTCAGGCGTTGGTGGGAGCCGCGTGCTCCGTGGGGCTTCTTGGCGATGGTGAGGTGTTGGGCACCGTCCTGTAGACAGGGCTGTGTGTGCCCCCTGCGTTTGGTGAGCTGTGTTCTGAGAGAAGACCCCCTGTAGTCAGGCGGGTGTGTGACCGCGGCCTTTCAGAGGCACGGGCTGAGAGATGTGAGGTTGGGCTTGCACCCTCCCTGCAAGTGGGGCTGGGATCCCGATCGTGGCCTTTGGCCGTGCCGCCCCGCTGCCTGGCTGCTGAGTGTCGTTCCTGCTGCTGGGGGGAAACCGAGCTCTGTGGCTCCGTGGGTGTCGTCGCCCCGCCTGTAATCAGGGTCTGGGTGCGGGAGCCTTTGTGCTCTGCTGGCAGCCTGTGTGGGGCGACCGCCCCGTTAGTGGGGTATGGGTCAAGGTGCCCCAGAGTGGGAGAGAAGGAGCCTCCCTCTGCCCACGGACCGAGGCTGCCCTGTAAGTCAGGGATTGGCTGTGCCTTGGAGTCCTAGGCCCTTTGCAGTGGAGGCAGCGTCGGGGACCCTGTAAGCAGGGAAGGCGCCCTTTGGCCGCTGCTTTTGTGAGCCCAGCTCCATTTG
>NW_011122831.1:0-646 GCF_000146605.3 Meleagris gallopavo
ATATTTCATATTTTCTGTGTAACTAAGTAAGGTTAGCTTTATAAACTAGCTTTAACAGATGCTTGTTGGTGGATCACAAGTCTGGTTTTATTGTTTCTCCCTATAAATATGGGGAAGTCCTGAATAAAGTAATAGGGCTTCTGCAGTGGGAGCCACTGCAGATTAGCAATGTGCACCCTTCTCATTTAAATCAGTTGCAGCATCTGGCTTTGGAACACAGTCTGTGCCTTTACTGGAGTTAGGAGCTTCCCAGAATGATTCCACATTGAACAGGTGATGCCCCACAAGAAGGAAGACATCATGTGCTGACAAGGAGTTCTGGGTACTGTGGCATTGAGGATTTTTGAGGTTCTTCCCAACGAAACCATTCTTTGATTCTGTGATTCTATGATTTATTTACACTCCTCCAAGCAAGAGTGGTCAAAATTGAAGTCTGACTTCTCCTCAGAAGGCATTTGCTTTCCTGTGTGAAAGCTGCATCATGTTGTGTTTTTCTATACTGCAGTTTGGTATTTCCATGTTCTAACTTTGAAGTTTAGTGTTTCAATAACTTACAAGCTAACATTTAGATAACTTCCTAGTTAGTTAGGCATGTTGTGTAATGGATTTAAAGAATGCATATGATTTCAGTGTGTAGCACTCACGA
>NW_011122832.1:0-510 GCF_000146605.3 Meleagris gallopavo
ATTTATTTAATGCACAGTAGTTATCTGTTGTATAAATTATATACGCTTTCATCTTTCGGATTCATCATCTTCTCATTTGCAATTTTCTATTAGCAATCATTTCAATCTGTGTGGTTTGCTGAAGTCCTCTTTCCAGAAATTTAACGCCAGTAACTCAAGGTTTGAACTGGTTACTTGTCCACACAGATGTTTACTTAGATTACGCATCTTAAAGATGTGGCATTTCAGTCATGTAGCCTTTTATTTATTTTTTTTTTTTTGTTATTATTGCGGCAGTGGTGATGATAAATATTTTGTGAGTGACTTGTTGGCTTTTTGATTTTCTACAACTTTTTATCTGCTCTCTGGCATTTTACTAGCTCTCTTTTGTAGATGATTACTCCATCTCAGGGTCATGTACTTTGAACTGAATTAAAATCAGTCAACTGAGTATGTCTGGATTGTAGTCATAGTTGAAATTGCAGCAAGGGTAGACAAACATTTATGGTTTATTGTTGTTTTTTTGTTTGG
>NW_011122833.1:0-323 GCF_000146605.3 Meleagris gallopavo
ATTAAAAGAATTCGCACTCTAACGTCCTAGATCTCTTCAAATCTTCTTGCTTACAGGAGGGAATAAAAAATAAAAAATAAAAAAATAAAAATAAAAAAAAAGGCCTAGTAACAACCTGTCCATTTTCTACCAAGTGGGGAAAAAACAACAACAAAAAAAAACCTTACAAAAAAAGCAACTACAACAAAACCAGAAACAAAATCAATTAAAAAAAAAAACAAAACCAAAGAAAAAACCAAAGTACCTATAAACTCTATGAGGCGTTTCATAATTGCTAGATGATTTAACAGAGATACCTTTAAGTCAGAGACTTTATCAGACAT
>NW_011122834.1:0-423 GCF_000146605.3 Meleagris gallopavo
GTCACCCAAATGAGCCTATTGCCACTTGGTTACTTCGATGTTGGGACAATGGGGCCAACAGTGTGTGGCTGGATAGTAGAGAAGCTCGCCAACTGGGTGGCGTTGCTAGGGACTCAGCCATTGACAGAGGTATTAGTACATGCCAGAACCAGGCCTTTACCCTCTGGAAGCGGATGTTGTTAGCTGTAAAAGAAGATACCCCCTTCAAAGATGATCTGATGCCTGAGAAAAAGAAATTGGCTGATATGGAAGAAGGCATCTGTTATTTAAGAGAATATGCTGTGGTGGAAATGCTACATAGCCCCGATTTCATTCCTGACGAGCCAGACCAAGAGCATGATCCCGAGAGAGTCAGGTGTACACCAAACATGTGGCGTACATTCACAAAGACCGCACCAGAAAGGTACGCCAGCACATTTGCAG
>NW_011122835.1:0-468 GCF_000146605.3 Meleagris gallopavo
TGCGTCCCAGGATTTTTGAGAATAATCATTATCTTGACTGTTGTGATTTTGCAGCTATACCACAGCTGTATAGTGGATAGAAGGAAAAATGGCTCCTGCTAGTTGCTGTGAAATTTCTCTGCATGCTTGGCTGCACATAGAAGCACTCACAGTTTGAGGAAAAAAATGTGTGTCCAGCCCCAGTAAATGATGAGAAATGTGGTGATGTCAGTATCTAACTGATGTTTTCTCTTCTCCTCCCATCAGAAGTTCCCTGGTGCTAATACCGAATGGTGCATTTGCTCTCTGGGTCTCTATGGAGGGAACGTAGCTCTCCTCATCCCTCCAGGACAGTGGTTCCATGGGAGGTCTGTTCTGCAGTTTCTGGAGATGTGTTGCTTCCAGCCCAGTGACTGGACAGAAGGCATCATCTTCTGGCAGGGCTGAGTACCCTCAAGGCTGACTCCTGACATGGGTCTGGCTGTGTGT
>NW_011122836.1:0-467 GCF_000146605.3 Meleagris gallopavo
TGGGTCTCTGGCAATGGCTCCTAGTTGGCGAGCTTCATTACCATCTAGAAACAAACTATTGGCCCACGGTCCCAACAACAAAGCAACCAGGAAAAACAGTTTCATTTGGGCCCCGTGTGAACTCCTTTCTTGAACCTTGGATTTCAGTCATCTTCAGGGGCCGACGAGTAGTAATAAGGATGTCCTCATCATCAGTCTCTTCTGCACGTCTCTTAGTTTTTCCTTTTGCTTTTTGCGATGGTGGTGGTTCTGAGGAGGGCCCCTCGCCTGGATCTTCCTCCTCCTCCTCCTCCGCTTCTTCTCTTTTCCGTTCTAGACGCGTGGACACTGGTTTCCATTTCTTGCCTTCCACAGGAGCAACTGATATTGTTACTGGTGTCTCCTGTAATTCATCAGATTTGACTTTGGAGATTCTCCCTTTTGGTCTTGAACCTCAGCTCGGAACTCTCTCTCTCCAGAATAGTATT
>NW_011122837.1:0-612 GCF_000146605.3 Meleagris gallopavo
AAGCTGCCAACAAATCTGTGTCACCCCAATGGTGTCCCACCCCAAAGTTGAGGACACCCCCCCGTGTCACACCACGAAGCTGGGGACCCCTCTCTGTCACTCCAACGGCGTGACAGGTTGGCGTTGGAGACACCCCTGCAGAGTCAAAGCCCAGGGCCCCATCCAGCCTGGCCTTGAACACCTCCAGGGATGGACGGGGCATCCACAGCCTCTCTGGGCAGCTGTTCCTGCACCTCACCGCTCTCATAGCAAAGAACTTCCCCCTGACATCCAACCTAAATCTTCCCTGCCTCAACTTCAAACCATTTTCCCTGGTTCTGCTGTTATCTGCCCTTTCCAAGAGTTGACTCCCCTCCTGTTTGAGGCTCCCTTTAGGTCCTGAAAGGCTGCAATGAGGTGTAAAGGTGTGCCATGGAGATGCTCATGTGCCCAGCAGTCAGGCCAGTGAAGGACAACAAAGCAACCACCAGGAAGATCGAGCTGCCAAAATTGAGGCTGCTTTTATTTTCCCTTGCTTTGCTTTGGTTTGCTCTTTTGTGCTTCCTTTTCACCTCTGCTTCACGTTGCTTCGCATTGCTTTCTAGTTTTCTTGCTTTGCTTTGCTTTCCTTTC
>NW_011122838.1:0-513 GCF_000146605.3 Meleagris gallopavo
AGCTCCTGGCACCTCTCCCATTAGCGGTTGGAAGCCCCAGCAGATATTATGGACCCGGCAGGTTTCCTTTCATAAACTGAAAATAGGCAATCTGGGTGGGTTGTCTTTCAGTGAGGGTACTGCTGTGGGCTCCCTCCCAGAATCTAGCAACCCTGAAACGTTCAGAAATTCTTTTAGGTTTTGACCATTTCAGAGGAGGGAAGAGGAAGGAGATTTGTAATCCAGAAGCCTTTCAGTTCACGTTCTAGTGAAAATGGAGAACTTCAGATTTCAAGTCCCATGTATCCTTTTCCTGAAATCTGCCAAAAATCTTTACAGGTACTTAGTGACCAAATGAAGCATTTTGATTTGGAGTAATATTTTTCATACAAAGTCAGATTATTGTTTTTTTTTCTCTATTTTAGGGGAAAAAAAAAAAAAAGAGTAATTTTAAAATACTTAGGTAGGAACCACAGCTGTTGCTTATCTAGCTCACTATGAGACTCCAGAGGAAAGATCTGATTTGCTTAGAGC
>NW_011122839.1:0-381 GCF_000146605.3 Meleagris gallopavo
TGGTGGCTGTGATGCGGAGAAAAGCCTCCTTTGTCTTGTGAAGCAGGAAGGCCAAGGCCTGATGCCCAGAGCCTTGGCAGGGAGATCGTGTCCCTCCTGCTGGCTCAGGGCCCTTCCTGGGGCAGTGGGATGGAGGTTTGTGTGATGTCAAATGAAAGAGCAGGGGACAGCAGCTGCCAGACTCTGCATGGGGTGCAAGGATGCCGTGAGGCCCAAGTCCCATGTGGGCAGTGTGTCTCATCCCAGGATGTGGGATGTGAGAAGGGCCCAGTCTGAACAAGCAGTCAATTCCAATGGAAGCAAATTTGAGCTTGAGATCTCTCAGTTCTGGTGCCCTCCTTTGGACAGTCTCCCATAGTTTTATGTCCTTTATGTTCTGTG
>NW_011122840.1:0-514 GCF_000146605.3 Meleagris gallopavo
TTTTGGGAAGGAGATAGAGGTGGAGCTTCTAGCGTGCCCGAAGGTGAGGAAGGCGGTTTCCAGTACTGGCAGCCAAAGCTGCCCGGGCGGGTGACTTGAGCTCCCACAGCGAGCTGTCAGCCAGTTGTTAGCCGTGAAGGTTCCCTGACCGTTTCTGAATTGCTTCTTGTAGGACTCGCGCAGTCCTGGGAGACTGAGACTTGGGAGACAGTGCAGAAACCCAAGGCAAGTGCTGCTCGGCTGAGGAAGAAAGCCAAGAAGGAAAGCAAAAAAGAAATGATAAGGGCTTGAGCGAGAAGGCCCGCAGGACAGCAGAATCGGCTGGAATGCTTCCTGGGAGGTGGCACCAAAGGCAGCTGACTGAGTCGTCCGGTTTTCTGGCATGGCCGTGCGTGTCCCGTCACGGACAGTGCAGAGGAACTAAGGCAACTGGAAGGGAAGGGCTTGTGCTGCGTCCCAAGCGCAGAGGACTCGCCAGAGGCAGGAGTTGATCTGTGGCAAGGAGGTGGAGACG
>NW_011122841.1:0-517 GCF_000146605.3 Meleagris gallopavo
TTATGAACACTCTTGTGTCTCGCTCCGATTTATAGGAGGGAGATGAGGTTCTTTTAATATTATATACCCAGCGTGAGATTAAGAAACAACGGTTCAAATGTTGGTCCGACCAGTTTATTACAATCCTAATCAGGGACATGGGGAAGGGAAGGAGGGCGATAGAAAAGAGAGGAAAGAAGCAAGAATTGCGTAAAGCGGGGATAGTCACCACCAGGATCCAGCAGCGGTCCCGTTGCACGACGTTTCGATGGTCTGAGGTAGAAGCAGCAGGGGGGGAGAGAGAGAAGCAGCATGGCCGGCCTTGGGCAGCAAGCAGGTGGCAGAAAGAAGTCGCGGAGCCGATCCAGGAGGAAGCAGCAGGACTCAGGTAGCAGGCCCAGGGGAGTCCGCCAGCACGCAGCAATTCCGTGGTGAGGGATCTGATGGCAGACACCTACCCTCGTGGTTTCGGTTCCTCCTTTATCCTCCTTTCCTCCTGCCTACGTGACACCCTTGGCGCTTGAGCAAGACTCATGTG
>NW_011122842.1:0-526 GCF_000146605.3 Meleagris gallopavo
AGCAGGTTCCCTACACCAGGTCGCACAGGTAGGCGTCCAGGCGAGACTTGAATATCCTCCAGAGAAGGAGACTCCACAACCTCCCTGGGCAAGCCTGTTCCAGTGCTCCGTCACCCTCACCGTGAAGAAGTTCTTACGCACATTCGTGTGAAACTTCCTATGCTGCAGCTTATGTCCATTTCTCCTCGTCCTGTCTCCACGTACTGCTGAAAAGAGACTGGCCTCACCACTATGGCCGCCACACCTCAGATATTTATAAACCTGGATCAGGTCCCCTCTCAGTCTTCTTTTCTCAAGGCTAAACAGACCCAGTTCACTTAGCCTTTCTTACATTAGGGGAGATGCTCCAGGCCCTTCACCATCTTTGTGGCCCTCCGCTGGACTCTTTCCAAGAGATCCCTAGATCCCTGTCTTTTTTTGTAGTTGGGGAGCCCAGAACTGGACACAGTACTCCAGATGAGGCCTTACCAGGGCAGAGTAGAGGGGGAGGATCACCTCCTCGACCTGCTGGACACGCTCTTCTTAA
>NW_011122843.1:0-414 GCF_000146605.3 Meleagris gallopavo
TTTCTTTCTCCTGGAGCCCATACGAACTCTGTGTCACTGCTGACTCTCTCACAGCCTCTGTGTTCCATCTCTGTATCTGCAGGCAAATGAGATGCCAGCAGGCACCGTGGAGCTGATATGTGCTGGATTAGCAAAAGGGATCAATGCATTAGCATAAGGACCAATATATTGCATTAGGAAATGGGATCAGTGTGTGCTGATGGTAAACCTTCCCACTTGAGCTTTGCTTGGTGTGTGAACAGCCCTGTTTTGATCAATGATCCTGTTTCACAGAAGCACTGAAATGACTTGAAGGAGGCCATGCGGTGTCAGGGGCTGTGCTGGGGGCACATCTCTGTCCCACTGCACGCATGCTGCCCCACACAGTGCCTGCACTGAGCTGTCAGGGGCTGCCTGTGGGCGGTGGGGCCGGGC
>NW_011122844.1:0-493 GCF_000146605.3 Meleagris gallopavo
TCCCTCTACCCCTGTTATTCTTAGAGTCTCATCGGTTAATTTGAGTCCTGACACTTTATGAGCCAGCGATGACCGAGCTGCCCCAGTATCAATGAAAAATACAACTTCTTCCTTCTCAGGTCCCACTTTCATATTTACCAAGGGCTCCTGGTGGGACCAATTTTCCAGGAACCCCTGACACCCCTATTCTGAATTTAAAGCAGCTTGGAGCTTCTCTTCTCTCCCCCAGTCTGGGCAGTTTCTCCTTACATGTCCTAGCTTTCCACACCTGAAACACCTCTTTTCACCCCTTTCTGATTGAAGTCTGGATCGACATCTTTGGAATTTTTCTTCCCTCTGCCCACTTCCGGGACTTGACCTTCCTTCTACCTTACTCCCCTTATTATCAAACCTTTGTTTTATTATTCGATCCACTGTGGAAACCATCAATTTAGTTTTCTGTTTTTCTTCCTCATTCTCCTCCTACATATGTTCTCTGAGCCTCCTGTAAGAG
>NW_011122845.1:0-587 GCF_000146605.3 Meleagris gallopavo
TTGTTCCTCACTGGAGCCGGAAAGCGTTTGCCTTTAATAGCTGAGATTTTTGATGGTGCCCATGAGTAGGGAGGTTCATCGTCGTTAGTTAGGATTCGCATTAGTTTGATCAGCTCCTTCAGTAGACTCTTTTGATTATCCTGATCTTCACTGGGCACTTCTGATACTGGCACAGGTTTGTCACGATTAATCAGTTGAGATATTTGCTCCTGCATTTCATTCAGTTGGTTCGTTACTTGTGAGATGGCAGCAATGGAAGCGTGAGTTGGGGGTAGCTGTTGTTCGTAGTTTTGGAGCATCAGAATCAATTCAAAAACTAAGGGTATTCTCTCTTGTTCCCGGTATCTGTCATTAGCTGACAGTAGTGTACCGGCATATCTGTCTGGTGCTGTTGTTATGAGTCTCTGCCATATCTCAGGCGTCGTCCTCACTCTCTCAGGATCGCGTTCTTGTCGTGGGTGGTTAGGAACAAAGTTAGGGTCGAACAGCATTTCCACCACAGCCATTTCCCTCAAGTACTGGATACCCTTTTCAACTGTATCCCATCTTTCATCACAGGCTTCAAGCCGTCTTTGAAGCGATACCTT
>NW_011122846.1:0-517 GCF_000146605.3 Meleagris gallopavo
GACTCCACAACCTCCCTGGGCAGCCTGTTCCAGTGCTCCGTCACCCTCACCGTGAAGAAGTTCTTACGCACATTCGTGCGAAACTTCCTATGCTGCAGCTTATGTCTGTTTCCTCTTGTCCTGTCTCCACGTACCACTGAAAAGAGACTGGCCTCACTGCTATGGCCACCACACCTCAGATTTATAAACCTGGATCAGGTCCCCTCTCAGTTGTCTTTTCTCATGGCTAAACAGACCCAACAGGCCTTTTTGGAATGAGCTTCATTATTTGTACCAGCTCTTGAAAGTTATGTAGATGGAAAGATGACAAATATGACTAGCTCTTTTGTTGCGTTTCTAGCTAACCCAGGAGAATATTGTAGAGAATATTATAGCACAACAGAATATTTTTCAGTAGCATTAGTTTACACCAGCCCTGCAGCAGGTGAGCAAAATACCGTTAACAGCTGTTTTTGGAATTGTGTACACATGCAAATATTACTTTTAAAAAACAAATATATAAGACTGAGTGATGTAA
>NW_011122847.1:0-495 GCF_000146605.3 Meleagris gallopavo
TGGCCATGACCTTTCTGCTGCTATCAGTTCATTCCGGGGGAATAACTGCAGCTGACTGCAGCGTTGGTTTTGTTGTTCCATCCCCACAAAAGGTATTCTGAGAATCTGTTTTTTTCTGTTCCTATTATTAGTATTACTGCATTACTAGGATGATGGCTCATTGATGATGTACGTAGATTGCTCTGAAAGGAATGTCTCCTATTTATTTCCATAGAAATGACAACAGATACATAGAGTGAATTCTCAGCTACAAAACTCTGTTTTTCAACACGGTTACCACCATTAGCTATGCTTTTTTTCCAGTGTTGAACGAGTGCCTGCATGCTGTGCTTGGTTAAAAAGAAAAAAACAATCTGGTTGTTTGGGTGGTTTGTCTTTTGCATCGCTGTTGCCACTGCTGAAGCCTCACTGCTCTCACATCCACGTGTTGGTCTTCATAAATGCTCTGTTCAGTGCGGAGGAGTTCAGTGACAGCCCTGTGCTCCGTGTGCACCT
>NW_011122848.1:0-421 GCF_000146605.3 Meleagris gallopavo
TCTTGAAGTTTATTAACCAATTCACTTATAAGGGGTCTTCTTTCCCCTCTGCCATACATTGCTGCAAATGTGCTGGCGTACCTTTCTGGTGCGGTCTTTGTGAATGTACGCCACATGTTTGGTGTACACCTGACTCTCTCGGGATCATGCTCTTGGTCTGGCTCGTCAGGAATGGAATCGGGGCTATGTAGCATTTCCACCACAGCATATTCTCTTAAATAACAGATGCCTTCTTCCATATCAGCCCATTTCTTTTTCTCAGGCATCAGATCATCTTTGAAGGGGTATCTTTCTTTTACAGCTAACAACATCCGCTTCCAGCGGGTAAAGGCCTGGTTCTGGCATGTACTAATACCTCTGTCAATGGCTGAGTCCCTAGCAATGCCACCCAGTTGGCGAGCTTCTCTACTATCCAGCCACA
>NW_011122849.1:0-494 GCF_000146605.3 Meleagris gallopavo
CAGTAGTGTGCACTTGCAGCCCAGAAGGCCAACTGTATCCTGGGCTGCATTCAAAGAGGAGCGACCAGCAGGGAGAGGGAGGTGATTGTCCCCCTCTACTCGGCTCTGGTGCGGCCCCATGTGCAGCACTGCGTCCAGGCCTGGGGCTCCAGCACAGGAATGATGTGGAGCTTTTGGAGCAGGTCCAGAGAAGGGCCACGAAGACGATCAGAGGGCTGGAGCACCTCTCTTAGAAAGAAATGTTGAGGGAACTGGGATTGTTTCTGTGGGAGAAGAGAAAGCTCTGGAGATAGCTCATGACAGCCTTCCAAGACTCGAAGGGATCGCATAAGCAGGAGGGGGCAACGGGCTGTTGAGGAGGGTGGATAGCGATAGGACAAGGGGAAATGGTTTTGAAGTGAGACAGGGGAGGTTTAGGTTGGTTATTAGGAGGAAGGCTTTTTCACGCACAGGTGGTGACGCACTGGAATGTGTGCTTGAGAGTCACTTCCAGG
>NW_011122850.1:0-568 GCF_000146605.3 Meleagris gallopavo
CCTTAGTACTGCCTAGGCGCTCACGGCACGGTCCTCTTTCCTGACTAAAGGGAAGTCTCCCATTCCCCAGACCCTCTCACTAACCTCCAGGGTGTGGGAAACCTGAGGGAGAGCCTTTTCACTGAAGACGGAAGTAAAGAAGGCATTCAGTATCTCTGCCTTCTCAGCATCCCCCGTTACCAGAACCCCCCCCTCACTTAGTAAGGGGCCCACATTCTCTCTAGTTTTCCTTTTGTTGTTAACATACTTGAAGAAGCCTTTTTTATTATCCTTTATCACTTTAGCTAGATTCAATTCCAGACGGGTTTTAGCCTTCCTCATTGCATCCCTGCAGGCCCTGACTACATTCCTATATTCTTCCCAAGTGGTCAGACCCTTTTTCCACATTTTATGGACCTTCTTCTTTCCTTTGAGCTTGCACATGAGCTCCTTGCTCATCCACACAGGTCTCCTGCCACCTTTTCCCGATTTCTTGCTCTCAGGACGCACCGATCCTGAGCTTGGAAGAAGAGCTGTTTAAATGCTGACCAGCTCTCAGAGGCCCCCTTACCTTCTAACACCCGAGCCC
>NW_011122851.1:0-609 GCF_000146605.3 Meleagris gallopavo
GGACCAACGTACCTCGGCACAGAGACTAAGCGTTGGATATTGGCATCCACCTCCGGCTGCGGTTTCCTGCTGCTTCCACCAAGAGCCTGGCTAAAGTCCTGACACTGCTCGCGAGGACCGCAGTTCCACGCTGCAAGCGTTTGGGCACAGGACAACAAACGCAGAGAACACCGTCCAGTAGGGACAGCGGTGTCACTTACCCCGCTCCAGGGATCAGGGTACAGCCAACGCAGCAACTCAGGGGGGGCCACAAGGCCAACAGCATCTGCTGGATGACTGGGCACCTCTGGAAGGAGCGAAGACATCTCCGTGTCTAATAATGTTCACACCTTACCGAGGAACAGGACACGTTCAACGCGGAAAATTGGGCAGCCCAAAAACGCCTATGATGGTGGAGAATATGATAGTGGAGGCGCCAATCCTAGAAAGAAAGAAGAAAGCTTCACATACAGAACTGAACAACGTTGCTTAGAAACACAAACTCTTGGTACTAGAAATTCCATGACATGGACAGCACTCTGCAAAAGCCTGTTTGGGAGCCTACCTCTTCTTTTGGCATCACACGTGGTCAGAAGAGTGCATTTGGATCCGGGAAACTCCAACCAAGCG
>NW_011122852.1:0-505 GCF_000146605.3 Meleagris gallopavo
GCAACGCACATGCAAATTTCTTTACAAAACTGCTTCTCGTGTCTTTGCTGATTTCTACTGCTCCTGAAAGTCTTGCGAAACACTGTGACAAAGCAATCACGGATTTTTACCTGCAAGAAACTGAACTGGTGGGTTCCAAGGACAGAAGTGTCAGATGCTGAGTAGTCGGACCATGTCTTCTTTAGGGATGGGAATGGTGAGATATTGCATCGTTCTCTTGCGAAGCAGCTTTTGATCCGTTCAAACTGTGACCCAGTCCTGCACAGCTTGCTTGAATCAGTTCCGTCTGTAGCCAGCCATACATGGAGTCTATGAGAAAGGGTAGAGAATCCTTTGGGGAAATATTGTCATCATTTGTTTCTACTAGTCTCAAAGCACACTGACTTAACAAGAAGTTGGCAAATCCTGGAGGTACGTCTTTTTGTACTATTTTTACATTTCACAACATTTCCTAATTACATTCTAGAGGAAGAGCAAGCCTTCCTTCACCTACTGTGCGTCGCAG
>NW_011122853.1:0-412 GCF_000146605.3 Meleagris gallopavo
TGACCGTGGTCTTACTGAGGGCCCCTCCCCTGGACTTAGGGGTGCTTCTTGTGGATCTTGGAGCCACTCCTCTGGACCTCTCTCCTCTTCTTTCTTCTCTTCTAACTGAGTCGAGATTCGTTTCATTTTCCGTCCTCTTACAGGGGCAAGTGACATCAATTGTGGTGCTTCTTGTAGTTGATCAGGTTGGTCAGTTCCAATGCTCTCATCCTCCAGTTCAGCTCGGAGCCTGTCTCGTTCGATTATGAGAGTATCTTGCTCAGATTGGAGGGTGTCTTGTTGAGATTGAAGACTGTTGAGTTTGGATTGCAGGGAGTCTCTCTCAATTCGGAGGGCATCTCTCTCAGATTGGAGGCTGTTTCTCTCGACCAGGAGACTCTCTCGCTCATTTTGCACTGTTTCCCTGAGACTC
>NW_011122854.1:0-478 GCF_000146605.3 Meleagris gallopavo
GAGGCTCGGAGCCGGCGAGCAGAGAAGTTTGAGCGCTTCCCGCTCCTCTTGCACTTCTCTGCTGGAGTCAGCGGCTCATCCCCATCAGCGGCAGCAGCGGGACGAGAGCAGCTCTGCTGCGGCTCCGCGCTCCCCGGCTCCGGCGGCTCCTTCCTTCCTCTGCCCCCTTCGGTTTGGAAGAGAAGAAGGAGAAGGGGAGAGGAGAAATTCAGGCACCAAACACCGCTTCGATCGTCTCCGGTGAGATGATGGTTAAAAAGAGAAAGAGAAAAAAAAAAAAGAGAAAAAAAAAAGCCGAAAGAAGACGGAAAAACGTCCTAGGATTTTAGTGCGAGCCCCCTCCTCCCCTTCTCCTTTCTGTTGTTGTTGTTATCCCCAGTCTGCCGATGTGAACAAGAGGAGAAGGGAGAGAAATGTGAAGATGAGAGGAGGTGGAACAATGAATTTATAGCGGAATGCCATCCTGCAATGGCAATTT
>NW_011122855.1:0-518 GCF_000146605.3 Meleagris gallopavo
AGCATGGGGAATAAACAGGAAGAGCTGGAGTTCTGCGTGCGGTTGCGAGGTCATGATCTCATTGCGATCACGGAGACGTGGTGGGACAGCTCACATGACTGGAATGTTGTCATGGAGGGCTATGTGCTTTTTAGGAAAGATCGGCTGGCTCGGTGGGGTGGTGGAGTTGCTCTTTATGTGAGAGAGCAGCTAGAATGTATTGAACTTCACTTGGGGGAGAGTGATGTAGCAGTGGAGAGCTTATGGGTGAGAATCAAGAGGCAGGCTGGTAAGGGTGACACTGTTGTGGGTGAGTACTACAGGCCCCCTGATCAGGATGAGGAGGCTGATGAGGCCTTCCAAAAGCAACTGGATGTAGCGTCACGTTCCCAGGCCCTGGTGCTTAGTGGGGGACTTCAATTATCCAGATATTTGCTGGATGACCAACATGGCCAGGCACGCACGGTCCAGACGGTTCTTGCAGTGCGTTGAAGACAACTTTCTGATGCAGGTGGTGGAGGAACCGACGCGGGGAGGCC
>NW_011122856.1:0-535 GCF_000146605.3 Meleagris gallopavo
GGATGCAACGAGGAAGGTTAAAGCCCACCTGGAATTGAATCTGGCTAAAGTAATAAAGGATAATAAAAAAAGCTTCTTCAAGTATGTTAACAGCAAAAGGAAAACTAGGGAGAATGTGGGCCCCTTACTAAGTGAGGGGGGGGTCCTCGTAACGGGGGATGCTGAGAAGGCAGAGATACTGAATGCCTTCTTTACTTCCGTCTTCAGTGAAAAGACTTCCACAGGAATCCCACACCCTGGAGGTTAGTGAGAGGGTCTGGGGAATGGGGAGACTTCTCTTTAGTCAGGAAAGAGGACGTGCGTGAGCGCCTAGGCAGTACTAAGGTCCACAAGTCCATGGGACCTGATGGGGTGCATCCACGTGTGCTGAGGGAGCTGGCGGAGGTGATTGCCGAACCGCTCTCCATCACCTTTGAGAGGTCTTGGATAACAGGGGGAGGTCCCTGAATACTGAAGGATAGCCAGTGTCACTCCGGTTTTCAAAAGGCAAGAAGGAAGATGTGGGTAATTGTAGGCCTGTCAGCCTCACCTCCGT
>NW_011122857.1:0-384 GCF_000146605.3 Meleagris gallopavo
TGATCTTATTGCTACCACAGCAACATGGTGGGATGACTTAACTGGAATACCATGATCAAGGGCAGTGAGCTTTTTAGAAGAGACGGGTGAGGTAAGAGAGGTGGGGGAAGAGCCATCTATGTTAAGAAGTGGATAGACTGTGCACAGCTGCCCCTGAGAAACACGAATCAGTTGATAGCTTGTGGGTTAAAATCAGGGACTGGACCAATAGAGGGCATTTGGTAGCCAGGGTCTAATACAGGCCACCTGGTCAAGGGGTGCTTGTTGACAAGGCCTTCTTGATTCAGCTGCAAGAGGCATCACACTCATAGGCTCGTTCTCATTCTGATGGGGCATTTCAACCACACAGATATCCACTGGGAAAACGAGACAGAAGGCTGCAAA
>NW_011122858.1:0-836 GCF_000146605.3 Meleagris gallopavo
AAGGTCATTGATGAAGATGTTGAACAAGACCAGACCCAGCACAGACCCCTGGGGGGACACCACTGGTTACAGGTCTCCAGCCAGACTCTGCACCACCAACGACGACCCTCTGCGCTCTGCCAGTCAGCCAGTTCTCAACCCACCTCACTGTCCACTCATCTATCCCACACTTCCTCAGCTTTGTTATAAGGATGTCATGGGAGACAGTATCAAATGCCTTTCTAAAATCAAGGTAGACTACATCTACCGCTCTTCCCCCATCCACCCAGCATGTGACAGCATCATAGAAGGCCACCAAGTTGGTCGAGCATGACCTCCCCTTGATGAACCCATGCTGACTACTCCTGATAACCTCCTTTTCTTCCAGTTGTCTGGAGATGGTATCCAGCACAAGCTGTTCCATCACCTTTCCAGGGACGGAGGTGAGGCTGACAGGCCTATAATTACCCGGATCTTCCTTCTTGCCCTTTTTGAAGACCGGAGTGACATTGGCTATCCTCCAGTCTTCAGGGACCTCCCCTGTTATCCAAGACCTCTCAAAAATGATGGAGAGCGGTTCGGCAATGACCTCTGCCAGCTCCCTCAGCACACGTGGATGCGCCCCATCAGGTCCCATGGACTTGTGGACCTTAGTACTGCCTAGGCGCTCACGCACGTCCTCTTTCCTGACTAAAGGGAAGTCTCCCATTCCCCAGACCCTCTCACTAACCTCCAGGGTGTGGGAAACCTGCGGGAGAGCCTTTTCACTGAAGACGGAAGTAAAGAAGGCATTCAGTATCTCTGCCTTCTCAGCATCCCCCGTTACCAGAACCCCCCCTCACTTAGTAAGGGGCCCA
>NW_011122859.1:0-348 GCF_000146605.3 Meleagris gallopavo
GACAATGACCAGTCAGCAAAGTGAGGTTCCGGGGCATGCCGGGAAATGCAGATTCCAGTTCCTTGCTGTTTCCACCGAGACCAACACATCTCTCCGTGCAGTTGTTACGGCACTTGGGAGCACCGCAGCTCTGCTGCCACCTGTTGGACACAATACAGTCATGAAGGCACTGCCCGTGCATCCGGGCCTCTTTCACAAACCTGTGCTCCTTGCTCGGAGCACATGGCTGCACTCTGTGCACCATGTTGCTTACCACCAGAGAAGGCTCAGCTACCCAACACCATTTTCGCTTCCATCTTGTCTGAGAACTGCTCATTATGCAC
Organism: Meleagris gallopavo; assembly: GCF_000146605.3. Lineage (NCBI taxonomy): Eukaryota > Metazoa > Chordata > Aves > Galliformes > Phasianidae > Meleagris > Meleagris gallopavo. The sequence goes on from NW_011122859.1 coordinate 324, forward strand.
AGCCCTCATCTTTGCTTTGGTTTGT
>NW_011122860.1:0-471 GCF_000146605.3 Meleagris gallopavo
CCCTCTCTAATAAGGCATTTGCAAGTCCGAGGAGAGACAGCTGTATTGCTCTCAGGGAGAGCGTGACAAAAAGTGGGGAGCTATCCTTTCAGGACTTCGGAGAAAAGCCCCGCACTCGCAGGTAGTGCAGGAGGCTGAATTCGCACTTGTCGGCATCGGAATCGCACTCCTTCTCTCTCACGCGTAGAAAGCGGCATTCGCGCTGAACCGCTCCGGAGACTTTGCCGTAGCTGGCCGAGAAATCGCGTTTCTCCCCAAATGCCGCTTTCAGCCGTCAGCAGCGGTCCCGTGTTTCTCGCTTGCCGAGAACGGGCCACTTCAGCCGGCTGCTTTCCTCCGATGTGTGAGCGGGCTCCTGTGTGCACATAGGAAAGGAGCGGTTTGCATTTCGCCTTGGCTACATGCAGAATGCACTACGCCTACCTCTGAATACTATGTCTCTGCCTTTATTTCGTAGCCACAACTCATACT
>NW_011122861.1:0-544 GCF_000146605.3 Meleagris gallopavo
TTTTCCTTCCTATTCTCTGCGCCGCGGTGCAAAACCCCACCGGCGAAACGCTCCCAGAATAAAACAAGGCTGAAACTACGGCAGTTTGTAATCCCTGAAGGATGCAAAAATGAGGAAAAGCCCGGGCGGAAAGGGTCAATGAAAGGAAAAAAAAATAAAAAATAAGGAACTAACACCGCTGCGAAAGGATCCCTGATTTCGGAAAGATTCGCCCCGGTTTCACTGCCTTCGCTGCCGCGGCGCTGCGGGGTGTGGGGTTGAGGTATTTGCCTGGTTTGGGGCATGGGGGGGCTGCTGCCCCCTCAGCTCACGGGAACCCAAAGGGAAAAAGTAGCACCAATATAACCCAAAAAAAAAATGGAAAGGAGAGCGGGGAGGTGGAAAGGGAATGAAGAGATGGGAGAAGCGTGAAGCCCAGCTATCCCCTGCCACAGGTCCCCGCAGCCAAAGCCCAGTGTTCCAGTGAGGGAAAGGAGCTCCGGGGCCAGGAGGTGCCAGCACCGCGTTTGGGTGCACCGGATCCAAGCACCACGGCCGTGCTCGG
>NW_011122862.1:0-406 GCF_000146605.3 Meleagris gallopavo
GTGACACCAGGACACGGCAGCACCAGGACGTGGGTGGGATGGGACCGGGGCCGAAGCTGGGCACTGGGACATCCCAAAAGGGGACTGTGGGACAAGTGAAGCAGTGGGACGTGGCCAGAGAGGGAGTGGGGGACATGGGACACAGCAAAGCCCTGGGATGTGGCTGCAGTTGGACCGGGACATCCTGGGATGGAACCGGGGGGAGATGGGACTGAGGGACATGGGAAGGCGTGGGGACACGGCCGTGGTGGGACTGTGGGGACACAGTGGGGTGGGAACGGGACGTGCTGGGATGGGGGCCCCAACCCACCTTCAGCTTCCTGCGGGCGTTGAACTTCTTCAGGCACTCCACCGTCTCCTGTCTGTGCATCATGGGAGGCCCACGGTGGAGCGTTGCTGTGGGGAC
>NW_011122863.1:0-383 GCF_000146605.3 Meleagris gallopavo
TGGAGAAGAGAAGCTGCGGGGTGACCTCAGTGCAGCCTGCAGGACCTCAAGGGAGCCTTAAACAGGAGGGGAGTCAGCTCTTGGAAAGGGGAGAGAACAGCAGGACAAGGGAATGGTTGGAAGGTGAGGGAGGGCAGATTTCAGTTGGATGTGAGGGGGAAGTTGTTTGGTGTGAGAGTGGGGAGGTGCTGGAACAGCTGCCCAGAGAGGCTGTGGATCCCCGTCCATCCCTGGAGGTGTTCAAGGCCAGGTTGGATGGGGCCCTGGGCAATCTAATCTAGTACTTAATCCAGCAGTTGGCAGTCCTGCCTGCAGCAGGGGGTTGAACTCGGTGATCCTTGAGGTCCCTTCACCAGCAGTCTCTGATTCTATGAACACACTGA
>NW_011122864.1:0-462 GCF_000146605.3 Meleagris gallopavo
CTGCAGCTGATGTCCGTTTCCCTCGTCCTGTCTCCACGTACCACTGAAAAGAGCCTGGCCTCACCGCTATGGCCGCCACACCTCAGATATTTATAAACCTGGATCAGGTCCCCTCTCGTCTTTTCTCAAGGCTAAACAGACCGGAGTTCGACTTAGCCTTTCTTCATAGGGGAGATGCTCCAGGCCCTTCACCATCTTTGTGGCCCTCCGCTGGACTCTTTCCAAGAGATCCCTGTCTTTTTTGTACTGGGCAGCCCAGAATTGAATACAGTACTCCAGATGAGGCCTTACCAGGGCAGAGTAGAGGAAGAGGATCACCTCCCTCGACCTGCTGGACACGCTCTTTTTAATGCACCCCAGAATGCCATTGGCCTTTTTGGCCACGAGGGCACACTGCTGGCTCATGGCCAACCTGTCGTCCAGCAGGACGCCCAGGTCCCTCTCTGCAGAGCTCCTCTCCAG
>NW_011122865.1:0-475 GCF_000146605.3 Meleagris gallopavo
GTCCTGTCTCCACGTACCACTGAAAAGAGACTGGCCTCACCACTATGGCCGCCACACCTCAGATATTTATAAACCTGGATCAGGTCCCCTCTCAGTCTTCTTTTCTCAAGGCTAAACAGACCCAGTTTACTTAGCCTTTCTTCATAGGGGAGATGCTCCAGGCCCTTCACCATCTTTGTGGCCCTCCGCTGGACTCTTTCCAAGAGATCCCTGTCTTTTTTGTACTGGGGAGCCCAGAACTGGACACAGTACTCCAGATGAGGCCTTACCAGGGCAGAGTAGAGGGGGAGGATCACCTCCCTCGACCTGCTGGACACGCTCTTTTAATGCACCCCAGAATGCCATTGGCCTTTTTGGCCACGAGGGCACACTGCTGGCTCATGGCCAATCTGTCGTCCACCAGGACGCCCAGGTCCCTCTCTGCAGAGCTCCTCTCCAGCAGCTCACTCCCCCAGCCCTGTATTGGTGCATGCAA
>NW_011122866.1:0-375 GCF_000146605.3 Meleagris gallopavo
TAGATGATGTTGCTCTCATTGTCCTCACTAACGTTAAAGAACTGTGTACTATCTGAAGAGGTGAATAATATTGAAGATATTTAAAAAAAAAAAAAGGAATCTGCTACAAATAGCAATTTTGAGCATCAACGTTTTTGTGTTGCAATCAGTTTTTCAGAGAGTAATATAACAACACAAAGCTGCAAAACAACAGAGGAAATGTTCTTTCAGTGTTTTTCGATTGACTTATACCACACTTTAGCTCCCATTGTTCTAAATCTAGATTGGTGTTTTTTTTTGTTTTTTTTTTTTGTGGTATCAGCCAAGAATCAGGTAGAATCGGGTAGTATCATCAGACCTCATATGTTTTTGTTTTTTTTTATTTTTTTTCTTTGT
>NW_011122867.1:0-811 GCF_000146605.3 Meleagris gallopavo
AAAAAGCAAACCAACCCCCCGCCACCGGCACGGCTCCGCAGCAGGGAATGCACACAGCTTCACGCCGCTCCCCTTCACCCTGTCCTACCTAAGAGACCACAGGAGCACTGATCTGGAAATTGGTACAAAACACAGCAGCGCCACTTTGAAATGCAAGTTGTGTTTTCATTGTCAGGGCTATTACAGTCCAAAGGTTGTCATAAAGTTCACGTAAAGGAGGATAAAATACAGGTGCTCTGAACACAAAAGCAAAGAGGAAAGGCTGTGTTTCCCAATGAGAAGTACGATTCCAGAAAGGGACACCTACAGAGAACCCAGAGGGATACCGAGGCAAAGGGAATAATGACTGCTACAAAACCAGTGGTACAGAGAGAGAATTCACGCCAGGAGTGTCTCACAGCCCAGTGATAGATTCACAGCACTGGCTGCAAGCTTGTGTTTCCATTAAAAACGCTAATTCAAAACAACCTGGATTTCTGAGCTAACTGCACTTTTAGTAGGGGGGGATTCTAAACGGTGCTGCAAAAGAGGGGTGCAACAAGGGGCAGAGCAATGGGGGCTGTGCACAAAGGAAGCGATGCAAAGCCTCGTGCAAACCGGAGGGCTGTGGGGGGTGGCAGGCTACTGGGGCCAAAGCAACGAGGGGGGGCCACAGGTAGGGGAAGCAGGAATGGGAACTGGTGGGGGGAGGAGGAGGAAGGCAACGTGGCTGAAGTGTGCGAGATGGGACGGTGTGTTTGCACGGCAGGTGGAAGGCTGGCGGGCTGCACACGTGTGTGTGTGTGTGTGTGGCGACAGGGTGGGAGCAGAG
>NW_011122868.1:0-378 GCF_000146605.3 Meleagris gallopavo
AGCATTACGCAGTAGCCATTCTGGCTGATGGTCCATTGGATCCAGTACTGTATAACTCAAGCAGGTAAAAACAGATAACACAGGTGACAGCTGACCTACATCACTGAGCCACTCTGCTCCAAAGAGCCAATTGTGATTTAAGATATTCATTAGGTGAAGAGCATCAAATCCGTGAAACTGTTAAGTATGTAGTAGAAATTTCTAAGATCAGATTTTCAGGTAAAGGAATTTATTTAAGAATGGCTCTACGTAAAGAAAAGAGTAAAATTGCTCATCTGAGTGGGAAATGCAAAAATCACAATCGTCTCGCTTGCTGTGAAGAAACATAGGAGTTTTGAAGTGTTAGCCTCCTGTTTGTATCCTGTTGTTTACTTTTTT
>NW_011122869.1:0-503 GCF_000146605.3 Meleagris gallopavo
GAAATGGAGAAAAAAGAGGATGGAGAGATCTAGTAACCTGCTTAATTGTTGAACCCATGATTACATTGGTCAGGACCTTTATTTCTCTCAATAAAATAAAAGGAAAGCTTCAAAGATAAACTGGGTTATTTAACTGCATCAGAGCATATATCATCAGAATGAAGGCATATGCAGCTAGGATTCCCAAAATATTTGCTTGGCTGCTTATGGCAACACCAGTATATTTGGAAGAATTTATTCCTTTTTAAGGGTTCCTCCCTTCTGTTACTTACACCATTTTAGAATGGTGTTAAACCAATGAACTGTAAATCTTCTCAGAGCTTCAATTTCTTCTGTTTGCATTTAGAAACTTATAGTAGTAAGAATTGGGAAAATATGGGAAATGGAAATGCCATTTTCAGAAAAAATTGGAATGTTTGACTTAAGCTAACTTATATTAGTAAGGACTGAGGAGTCTCTAGTACCATTGCTGCATTTAAATTAATGTCAAAGCAGGAATGTGC
>NW_011122870.1:0-810 GCF_000146605.3 Meleagris gallopavo
GCCATGAGATGCTGCTGGTGTCTTGGCAGAGCACAGCCTGTGGTTGAACAGCATGGATAAATGACATGGAGATACTGTCCTGCTACCCTCAAATCAGAGGGCAAATGCAAGCCCGTGGCATTGCAGTGAAACTAGCTAGGCTTTTAAATCCTCAGTACTGTCAGTACTGCTTTGGTTGTCTTTGACAGTGTCGTTTGTAATTTCTTGTGGAGATTCAGCATACAGGAATGCTCACGGAAAGACGAGAAAAAGCTGGTGAGACTGGTGTTCAGCATGGCTTCTGTCCCCTCTTACTGCTATGAGTGCTGTGCCGTGGCTTGCCACCCAGGCTGGAGCTCATGGTGCTGTGCTTGGAAGCTTGAGTAGCATGGTGCAGAGCATCTCTAGTGTCAGCCTTTGAGGAATTGGGGTAAAATAGGAGACAGAAGGAAAGGATATTGCCTGCTCATTGATGGCTTTAGATGTTTGCCTTAAAACAGCATTTTGTTACGTAGGTCTGTTTCCATCCTTAACCTTGGTCAGACAGGGTGTAACATCAAATCTCAGTCAACTTTTCTTCTGTTAAGTAACGATCCTTACCTGTAAACACAGAACCCTTCTGTACAGGGGGACAAGGGACTGTCTGTGGGACGTGTTGGGCCACCTGTCGAGTTCTCTGAGGAAGATGTCATCAAATATCAGCCTTATTTAGAAATATTTTTGTTATGTGCTGGCAAGCCCAGAGTTACCAGTTCTGTCTGAAGAACGAACTCGCTCTTTTCTGGATCAATGTCTAGGACAGGCTGTGAGGTTTCACATCCAGAAATTGCC
>NW_011122871.1:0-426 GCF_000146605.3 Meleagris gallopavo
TCACGCCACCGCAGCATCCCCACGCTCAGCACAGCACCGGCCGCCCTGCGCCCTCCTGCAGCTGCCGCTGCCACAGGTGCACCGTGGATGCACCGTGGTGCCCACCAAAGGGACCGCTGGAACCCATCGCTCCAAAAATACACCGGCACGGTGTGGGCTCCAGCCCTGTCCCAACCCAGCGTTAGCACCAGGGTCCGAGCACCGCTCCGGCACCGCCTCCGCGCCAAAACCTCTGCCCGCTCGGGGCCACGTACGCAGAACAGCACCAGTACGTCGGGCGGGACGGCGCCGCTTCCTTTTGGGACAGAAAAAGGTTATTGCATGAGTCGGGGTGGGGGCTCCCCCCCGGCCCGCCGGCCCCCTCCACGCGGCTCCGGAAGCGCGGCGCGTAAGGCAACGTGGAAGCTGATGTCTCGACTCCCCCCG
>NW_011122872.1:0-489 GCF_000146605.3 Meleagris gallopavo
ACTTATTGATAATCAAAGAAAAGGAACCTGAAACTTAAGGGTTTCCACAGATAAGGCAGATTTTTTTTCGGCTTTCAATTATTGCTTTAAATTTATCTCAAGTTAACAATAAACAAACGGTATTACCACTTTAAGATCTCCTGTGAATTAATAAAATTATGCACACCTGTGTAACTCCATTGTAACAATCACACACAGCTGTTTGCAAAACAGACTCTTGACATAGTGCTAGGTGTACCAAGACCTGACAGTTTTCATCCAAATAGCACTGTTTTGTTGTTTGTTTTTGTTTTGTTTTTAAATCAGTAATGACAAGATTTGCTAGTCTGATTTTTTTTTTCTTTTTTTTTTTTTCTTTTCCTTGGGTAGTTTACAAATTTGACTTACTACAAAAAAAAGATAATCGAAGAAATACGTGGAAAACTAACCTACTCCATAAATTTGCTTCATAATCCTTAATAAGCATCTGATGATTTTGTTACATTAAAC
>NW_011122873.1:0-1220 GCF_000146605.3 Meleagris gallopavo
CTGCTGAGAGGAGAACCAGAATTGTTTCAGACGCGTGTCCTGAACTCTGGAAAACCCCCATGTTTCCAGGTGCAGGCAGTGCAGGCAAGGACAGCCGTCAGATGGCTTTGAACACCTCGTGTCTGCCTGCCTGACCAAGAAGGAACGGCACCGTTGTGTGGCTCAGCTGAGCCCATCGGGCAAATGTGTGTGAGCTGAGTCCTCAGGGTCCCAAGGGAGTGGGAATTCGCTACAACACTGCAGGCACAATCAGGGTAACTTAGTTTCAGCAAGTTTTGCGTTTCTAATAATGGAAAACAAACAAACAAACAAACAACACCCAAACAATTAAGATAGGTGCTGCAAAAGAAACTCCTCTTCACCTTTCAGATGGAAAGTCAATGACTGTGTGCAATGTCTCCTGTAAAAGTGTGGGGCCTTCTTCCACTTCAGTGTCTCTGCTGTCTGACACAACGGGAGCTGCTGTGGCCTCGTGTCCGTGCCTGTGCCTCCTCCTGGGTGAGCAGCTTTGTGGAAGGAGAAGACACCCACAGGGACTTGGGCCATAATAAAGGACTGTGTCCTGTAAAGGAAAAGCACAGATCAGAGGGAGGATCAGCAAGCAGCAGCACGGCCATCGCAGATCTGGGGGAGGTGCTGTGTTTTTCTAAGTCTTGGCTATCCTAGCCACTGGAAGATGATGTCAAAATAACCATTCTGTTTGACAGATTCACCCTTTGGATCTCTATAAAAAAACCCAACTTAAACAGAATGAAGACCAGAAAAGGTGTGCAGATGTATGTGTACGTGGCAGGCCATGCCAAGAGGCCCAGGGAAGAGGTAAATGAAAGACATTGCCTTGTACTCACTGAGCACTTCTCATACAGTCAGCAGAGGGTTTGGGAGCTCCCTGAAGTTCATTTTGCAGAGGGAGCTCACGCTGCAAATGTCACAGCCATAGCTGTCCTGGCTTAGGTCAGGAATCTGCTCGGAGTCGAATCCACGGCTGGAGAGAAGGACACAACAATGGCAGAGGGGGTTGAAAAAGAGGAAAACTACAAGTGAAAAGCAATACAAAATACAGTCAAGAAAAGGAAGGGGTTCCTGACTTACAGGAAAAAACAAACACTTGGTCACCAACACCGCGTGAGCCGTGCCAGATGAGACGTTTCCAAAAGGAGACCTTTTCTTTTTGCCAAGGCATTTGCAGTTACCCTGACAACTGGCTGCCCAGTCTACAA
>NW_011122874.1:0-318 GCF_000146605.3 Meleagris gallopavo
AGTAACATGAAGAGAGAAAACAACACTGCAGTTCAATCTAATGTTAAGAGGTAGTGAGGGAGAGTGTACCTGATAGCTTGACTAGAGAAACCGACTTACCTGACAGAGTTCACGGCAGCTCTCAATAGTACCTTCTCACCTGATTTTGTTTACTTTGTGCGTTTCAGTTACACAAGGAGAAAAAAAACAGACTGTACATATTGAACAATAATCTCAGCTTACTGTATTTTGCAGGCTTCTTGCCCAGTGTATAATTAAGGCAGGCTGAAGGCCGTGCTTCTCCAGCGCTCGCAGAGTACTTAATCCATGCTGGACAAG
>NW_011122875.1:0-369 GCF_000146605.3 Meleagris gallopavo
GTGCAAGAGTCGTTATACATATAGAGTTTAAATGATTCTCTATTAAAAAAAAAACACCTGAAAATCTAAATATAAGGCAGGCAGTCAGGCATGCCTCAGGAAACAGAGAAGCAGTACTACAACATGAGGATGCCTGTGAGAATGGTTTAGCTCAGAAAATATTTCCTATAAGTGGTAGCTGATTCCATATGACATTGACATTTCAGCCCAGTTCTTGCTAGAGTTGTTTGTCTTCCTTGGTTCCATCACATCCAAGCTGATGCATCCATTTGCTTTGACTTTGAACCTTAGCTTTGTATGACCAACATATTTCAGAATCTTCTTTTATTATTTTCAAGCTAAGGCAAATGAGACATTAATTGGTTAGGT
>NW_011122876.1:0-329 GCF_000146605.3 Meleagris gallopavo
CCTTGTTTAAAGAAGACTTGGAAGCAAATCACCACATCAGTACCACAAGAAGAGCACTGAGACATCTTGGAAACAACAGTGACTGACACCAGATAACACAAAAATTAACAAGTAAATAACAAATATAAATCCTCTGATAAGATTGTGAACCTGGAGTACCCAGCCAGTGGGGAAACAGGGAAGAGGGGGGAGACAAGGGGGAGAAAACAGGGTATAAAGGCTGTCATGTTGTGTCCATAGGTGCTCCTGCTTGCAGGACGCCCGCCATTGCAATGGCGAATAAAAATCTGCTTTTATCAGAGATACCGTCCTGACAAAATTATTTGGAT
>NW_011122877.1:0-491 GCF_000146605.3 Meleagris gallopavo
TGCATCTTTATACTCCCAGCAGAGGAAGATCTCAGCAATGGGCTGTTCCTTACCATCGCGACCAGAGCGGAGAAGATGCTCTCCCAGGTCACAACCAAACACCCCTTCCTTCTCCACCTCCCGCTCCTTCGGCTTCTTTGGGCGGGCCTTCACCAAGGAACGAAGGAAGGTGATGAGCCTCCCGCGTTTCTTTGGCGCTGCACAACAAAGTGGAGAAAACAGGTCATTCCAGGTTTGGCTCAGTTGGACGAGGCCTACACAACACATTCGACACGTCAAAACGGGAAGAACATTACCAACAAGTACATACAAAAAAGGATTTTCCCCATCCCCCATCTCTGGAGGAGACCAAGACCATGATGGATGGGGCCGTGGGCAGCCTGGTCTAATCTCGCATGAAATGTGGAAGCTGGCAGCCCAGCCTCATGCACAAGGGTTGAAGCTTGGTGATCCTTAAATTCCCTTCCATCCCAAGACATTCTACGAGGATT
>NW_011122878.1:0-2047 GCF_000146605.3 Meleagris gallopavo
TACGAGATCTTCCGATCTGGCTGAAGAGAAGCACTGTCTGTGCCCGATGGTGTGCATGAGCTGCACTGCTGGCAGAGCTGGGCAGTCCGCATAAGAGTTCACCGTGCCTTATGACAGTGTAAATATGATAAGAAACTCAAAAGATCATATGAAATCTAGAAGTGGGTCACGAGAGGGTCCGACTGGGGGCTGTTTGTTTGCACACGAGCAATTGCTGCCTTAGGGAACAGTGGGTTAACCAGCCAACCAGTGATATTCTTGCAGCTCGAAGGAATTTTCTGGCACACTTTTGATTGTTCTAACTGGCTTCTAGGGAGCTGCAGGGACGCTTCAAGGGTCACTAGTGACAGCAGCATCTCTTCCTATCTTTGCAAGAATTTCCTGCCTTTAAGAGCAGTCATTAAGCAGCAAGGTGGCTCCTCTCAGATGGCGGATGCTAATCCACTTATGCAGAGGGCAGATGAGGCAACTGGGACCCTGCAGTAACCTGGGGTTGCCCTGAATTGTATGTAGGGAACATGCTCTTCTCTGGCTGTTGTCCACATGCAGCGCTATTGGACTTTCCTGGTGGGCACAGCTCCCCTGGCAGTCCCTGCTGCTCGTCCTCACCACCCGGGGCAGCTGCCCTACTTTTCCTTGGCCCTGCTCCACAATAGGCACTGGCTTCCCGTTGCAGGGGCCTGCTGGTAACCATGGGGGCTGCTGCACTGACTTCATCACGAATCTGAAAACTTTCCCTTAATAAACTCTGTCTCTTGGTGTGGTGCCAGCATGACATGTTACCAGAAATATGTTTGGAAGAAAGCTGTTGCACAATTCCCCTTGGTGCTGGTGGTCCCACAAAGCCTTTTTCTGCCTTTGGTTCTGCATTCCCTCCTTTTCACATTTCTCTGTGGCTGCTTTTAATGTGGTCCTTGCATAGTACCAAAATAAATCCTTTGTGCTTGTGCAAAGATGGGAACTTTGTGTGCACACAAGCTTTTTATATTCCTAAAGTTCCACTTAAATGGTCATCTCTGAAGTCACGTTATCCATTTGCTCCCATCTCCCTTCCTACCATGGTAAGAACTTCTTGAATTTCGTGGTGTTGGCCTTGCACAGGTGCATACAAGATAACAGTAAGCAAATAGAGACCACTGGTCTTTTGTGCATGTCAGGGCTGTGTGTTGCATTAATCCATCGGTGTCATCCTGGGGCTCTGAGATGTGTTCCAGACATTCCCTATAGCACTGACAGTGCTGTGCCCCTTGCCAGTGCACCTGAACTGTTTGCTCTTAGAGGCCAGCACATGTGCAGGGTGGAGCTGGGTGTAAGCAAACCCCGGACAGCTTTGTTTCTGCTTCAGAGCAGTAAAAGCAGTGCTTACTGTGTTGGAGCAGAGAGGTGAGGCACGCTGACTCACATCCGCAGTGGTGTGAGCAACCTGAACCTGCTTTCCTGGGGAGCTTTGCATGGCCATGGGCTTTGTTTTACAGTGGAAGAGTGGGGCACACAGAGGCAAAAGGTACAGCAGAGGCACTGCTTTGCAGCATGGTGTGCTGGCTCACCTTTTGAGACTGGTTTAACAAGGATTGCACAGGCCTCTGTTTCAGTTATACCTTTGCTCTAGCACACCAGTGGCATGGCAGCAGGTGTTGGGCAGGCTGCTGAATCTGTTATGATTTCAGTAATGCATCTTGCTTCGAGCTTACAAAATCCCTTCTGGGCAAAACTGTTCTGTAAACAGAATCTTCCGTTGTACTGTAATACAATATTTGATTGGCTGAGCTCATGGCCAGCTGTTGTCTGGGGTATTTAATTACATCCAGAGAACTGGAAGTATCTTCAGCATGGTTTGAGGTAGATGGAGCGTAGCTGGCTGGTTGCTATATAGGAAGCAGGTACACCCTGGCAGGAGTTGGCTTCCCTATGTATTTTCCAAATACAGCCCTACCCTGAAAAGCTATGGCATAACAGTGTGCTGCCCTGGGCATCCCTCAGCTGCCTGTTTGCTGTCCCTGGATGGTTTCCATCTGTGTGTGTTGTTACGAGCTGTGGCTAATTGCCC
>NW_011122879.1:0-8369 GCF_000146605.3 Meleagris gallopavo
AACAACCTATATGCTTCAGTATATGCTGCAACTACAGTGCAGCCTTAACTGCTCAGAGGAGTCTAGTCTTAGTTATGGAATTGATCTGCTGGAGGCTCCTCAAGAGCCTGAAGCCTTGATTAGAGAGATTTAAAACAAGAAAAATAAATAAAAATTGCATTAACAGATATAAAAGACAGTGATAAGACTAAGATTTTTCCAGAATCAATCAGTAGCTTGAGATTTTGACTCCCTCCGACAGCGTTCCCTCACAGGCAGAGGCTGTATGGCTGGGGAAGGCTGATGCGCTGCGCTCTCAGCGTCCTCCTGCCAGCAGCTTCAGAGGCACTGCCTGAGGATGGTCAGGCCTTGCAACTTCCCCACACAGCCATGAAAAAGAATGCAAGCAGGAATGAGTGTTGCTTGGCCACTGGCTTCCTTGAAGATGAAATGCTGAGGGCCCTTCATGCAGCTGCTCCCTGGACAATATTGCTGGTTAGTTTGCTAACTAGATTTGTTTGAAGGGACAAAAAGTAAACTGTGAAGTCTTCTCCATTCCAAGCACCTGCAGGCTACACAGCACTAGATAAATGATCTTTGCTAAGCACAGTCCAATTTAATACTACGAGATGTCACAAGTATCAACCAAAATTCAGCAATGTGCTATTTTTAATATAGAACAAAATCTACAAAATACTTTCTCCCAGCTGAATTGAATAAATGCTTTACCTGCAGAAACGATCCTCCAGAAGAATCAGAAGGGCCCCAAATCCACAAGTTTATCATGCAGTTTTTGTGACTGTATACAATACTCCTGAAACTCACCGGGATGATGAGACCTCATTTTTCCCAGTCCTTCAAGGTTCCAGGTATTGCATATTCTTCTTGCAACTTTTTCCACTATCCTCACAAGATATGTTCAGCAGCTAATAGCAATTCAGTAGGAATGCTTTATTTCAGTAGTTAGCACCATGAAGACTTTCAATGCTCTACTACTTAAGAGCGTAAAGTCACACACAGTCAAGGTAATATTTGTAGTTTCAAGAGGCAAACAGTCATCCTTAAATCACACAAACTACCAATCTGACTACATGCATTGAAATCCTGTCATGTGGGAATTAGGGATTTAGTCATCATTGGACATTGAAATGAGTTAGGGCAGAACTCCATATTTTATAAGACACTGGCAGATGTGAGCAACAGATTCTACCTTTAAATAATAACACGGCAGTAGTTACACTTTGCTTGGCTAGTGGTCTTCATCGCTACAAATTCATCTGTACTTTCCTGCTCTGAGCTTCCTTCAGGCCCTAGTTAACCTTTGCTCATAAAGCATCATGTGTTTCTGAAATGCTTAATGGGAAAGGATTTTGTAGCCAGTCCTTTGTACATCTGAACCTAAGCTGAGGATTATTGAAACTGCATTTATAAGGCAGCAGACATGGTCCTAAACAACACACTGCCAATTTTTGTAGCAGAATGTATTTCAATTCAATGTCTTATTGGGATATAAAAGATGATTTATTGTTTTCCTATTTTAGTTTGTGATACTTAGTCTTTGAAATATTCAGTCTATTTTAGCCCCCATGAATACCAGGCATCTGTTAAGCACACATATGTAATAAGCTTCTCTCTGATTTAAAAAAAAAAAATACTAGAATAGCAGTGACAGCAATAATGATTAGACTGTATAGATACTAATAGCCCAAAATCCAAATAGCTAGTAAGAAATCCAGCCATATTTTAACAGATGCTGCACTGACTGAAGTTGAGGCACTCCCAGACTCGTTGTTCAACAGCCTACCCAATAAACATCAGTTACCTTGTCTGTCCAGTGGTTTAAGTTCCCAGTGCAGAAGTTAAAGCAGCATCAGTACAAGTGCTTCAGCTCTCATATAAGGGTATGAAATATGATAGAAGCATGCTTGGTCCTATATGACTCTTTACTATTAAGGTGCATTTTGAGTAATACTTAGTTTAAGCATTTTCTGTAAATGACTACCACAAAAGTTATACTGAAGATCTATATTGCTCTTGGGAGATTAATAACAGGTAACTCTACTACACTTCTGTACAATGGTTATAGCAATAACTTTTTATTTCATTGAATACAGCACTCTCTGACAATATTGACAAATAGGAATGACTCATTCTTGGCAAAGATACTTCCTAACTCTGTTGCCAGAATAATCTCTCCGATTTGCAGATTTCTTTATTGAAGGCTCACATGACTCCTAAACGCTGGACAAACCACTTGCCAAATAATCTCTCACAAGGGTTTCTTTGCTTTCAACCTCAAGCAGCTAAACTGCTTCCATTTCTTACCTTCACATACTTCCATCCCCTCCCCAAAAAAAGAAAACCACTACCACCACCACCCAAAGACTTTTCTCTGTCCAAAACCACCACCCTGATTTCTCCACTACCCTAAGCTGGCTTCCACAGAATATTCTGGTGGCCAACAGTACATGTCTTAGGAAAATGTTATATGCTGGTGGCAGGTACTGAATCACATACGGAGGAGCATCTTCCAGAGACTCTCGGCCCCACCAGACTCTCACAAGTAACTCATTCTAACATCTTCCTCTATTGCAGACTCGTTTATCCATTCCTTACATTTCCAAAAGCACAAAAACCCATGAAAAATAACATATTTGTTGGCAACTGTCTCTGTGACTACAATGCAGAATTAATACGGGAGTCTCAGGGCAGCCTATAAGGTAGGCTCTGGTATTATTCAACCACTTTCCAATCAATTACAAAATGGTGCTTTACGCTGACATTTCAAACAGGCTTGGAAGCGTCTTTGCTTCCAAAACTTGCGAAGTTGGAATGTTGCTGATTTTACCACAAACACCTGCTCTGGCTTCACAAACAGCACGTGTAAAATGCCACTTACCTGGCACAAAGGCAGCTCAGGAAGCAGATCTCTAGCTCTGCTGCTGCTCTGGGACACTGCACGCTCATCATCTGGCTGCTTCTGTCCAGCCGTAGAAACAACTGTAAATAAAACTGAACTTTGTCTAACTGTTGACCAGCAGAGACTCAAGTGAAGCTGGACACAACACCCAATTGCTTTCATGCTGATGGATTCCTGTATTTTTTATTTTCTAGCCAAGTATATAAAGGTACTTTTAAGAAAGCCCCAGGCAAACTTCTCTTTTCTAGTCAAATAAATACCATTCCCTGAGGTGATCACTAACTTTCAGAAAGCTTTTTTTCTCCCCTAGTTTTAAAAATACACCATTTAGTTCCCTATCAGTTTACCCCACGTATGGATCTTACGTTTTATTAAAGTTTATCTAATAAACATGATACTCTCTTCAATTACTAAAAATAATTTTAATAAGAAAACTCCATAAAAACATCAAGATCGTGTTCCTTTTTAAAATTAAACCACCAGAGTAATTTCCCTAAAGATATATTGTACAATATATTTATTTTATTAATATTTACTAAACCTATTAACTCTGTCTACTGAACTGTAGAGTTTGTCTGTCAAGCTCTGGATAGAAGTATAAATCCCTTGGGTACTCGGTAATATTAAACCTAATAGAGACATAGCAATTAAGTTTTAATAACTTGAAAAGAAAGTGTAAGTTCAAAAATTTAACTAGCAGTTATTTTTCTTAATTTTTGAACTCGTCCCTCCTTTCTTACATTATTTATAGATAAGTTGGGATACATTACTGCTACAACATCATAGACATTACCAAACGAGATCTTACAAATCCCTTAAACTATTAATTGGTTTTATTCATCCACATTTTCCCAGACTTCTACAGATTACTAAATTTCACATCAGAAAGGACATGCTCTGCTGACCCTTTTTTCCCTCACTGAGAGCACAGAATTCTTCAAGCCAGACATCTTCGGTCACAATTAGCTGCATAAATGGTCCCCAGTTTTACTGCAGAATTTGATACCTTGTCTTTCTACAAATGGCCATATCTTGTTATTTCAGTGAATTCTATACTTTAACTACAATAGCTGGAATTAACAACAGGCACCAAATCCCTCCATCTTTTGAAAGAAAACTTCCTAGTGATGAGCTTTCCTTGATTCAGAAAATAGACAAAGATTTTAAGACCAGCTTTCTACTAAATGCCCGCCATCATTTTTCAGTCTTTTGGTCTAATTAAGATATCTGATAATAATGCAATTCAATTACTGCTTTGATCCTATAGTAAATAGCATTTGAAGAGCTAGCTGTCCTAGGGGTTACCTTCTCTTTTCTGGAATATCAGAACAGATCACAGTTGAATACTGCATATAAGCTACACATATTATTCTAATAAGCATGCAAGTGCTTGGATGTAGACCTACATGAGCATGAACTTCCTATCTAACACCACTGTTACCTGAGCCAGTCACACAAAGGAATGCTCCAACTCTTCCCTCAGAGATGAATCCTCAGAGAAGCAGTCTTAGCTGAGGTCTTTCAATGCCATGTGGCTTTACTTCAAATGAGAGGAATATGAAAGAAAACTGAGCTAATACCAGGTTGCTTCCTAAGTTGGAGTTGATAATTTCTTTTCTGTTAACTGACACAAAAGGTAAAGCAACTCTGTACCGAGCAGTTCTCTTTACATAACTGTAAAGGATCCAAAGGCATATGCACTGCACAAACATGCAGATTGGATGGACTACACAGCCAGGCTTCCACCTGAAATTTTTCAGAAGTCTGTCACATTAAATGCCATGTTGTATCACCTGAAGTATTTCCCATGGAGCCTTTCATCAGAATGTCACTTCATACCACATCACCAACTACTTCCCTGTATCAGAGAACATCAAGAATATCACTATTAAGTTATCATTAATTATATGAAAACTACAGGTTGCAAAACTCAAGGTAAGAAAAAACAGCAAGAGTGCTTACTAAAAAGCAGTGCAACACCAGACAGGCAGTCTTCTTGATAAAGACATGAAGTCTGCAGCACCCAGTAAGGAATTCAGATTAGTTATTTCAGAACCTCTGGGTACAGCCAGGCAGGCACTCAGGTGAATATTCTGAAGCACATATGCATTCATCCTCTTTCAGCTTTAACATTATCTCTTTAACATAAAACTCAACCCATGAGTGTACACAGTGAGACTCAAAACTACTCAGCTCATTCCATTTGCAAAATCTCATTTACAAAACAGCGTTTGGATCTGGGGCATCACTATAAATTGGGAACATAACCAGGAGACCAGAAAAAGAATAAATCAGGTTTATAAGGCAGGCAAAACTAAAAGCTTCACAATCATTTCACAAAGTTGCTTTCCAAAACCAGTTTCAGAATGGAAAGAGAGCCGCATTACATGAAGCCCCAATGTAATGGTAGTGCATAGGGTTAAATGACTGCACACACTGGAAGCATCCTACGTTCTCCATCGCAGCTAACAGAAACCATCAGTGATCAACATTTGCAGTCATCAAAAAGAGTGTCAGAGCTTGTCCTATGCTTGTAGCACACATTTTAGCACTTCCACAAAAGCTGCACAAGTATTTAGTATAGTACTGTCTCAAGAAATCCTTTGAGCAAAGGTCTGTTTTATTTGTTCCAAATAATTCCAGGCTTTCTGAAGAATTCCCCCATCAACAGCACTATCCTGGAGTAAAGCAGTAAGAGACGGTACAGGTTGTAATGCGGAGAGTTGCTGTCCATGAGGATCACTATGCGAATTGAGCTTAAAATAGGCAATTTTGTTCTAAACGGGGAGGCACTAACAAACTGACCAAACTCACCACCAAACAAGTTTCTTGTGAGTCATCACAACTTCGGCATATAATGCTGGAAGACAACAGACTCATTAAACTCCACATATTTCATCAGAATTCCCAGTGGCTCAACATCACAGCAGGCACCCAACCATTCCTAAGTGCAGACACAGCTTACAGCAGTCCTACTTGCCAAAAGCTCATTTGTCATCTAGTTTATGGATCCTATTATACATTTACAGAATTCTCTTGGAGCAAATCTGCAAGCTGTTAACTTTTTCTTGTCTGCTGATAATTTTAAAAGAAAACCTCTGCAATATGTCATATTTATAAATAAATAAATTGGAGGAATGCTTTGTATTCTTTCAGGAGAGTTTACTCAAAATTAAAAATAGATTTCTCCCAGTTAGACAGTATGTTCATGGCAGGCTAGTACTACATTCCTCGACAGAGAACATGCAGGCAATCTGTTTGTCCATAAAAAGACAATCACAACACACTATACTTTTTTTTTTTCCTTTCTTTTTTCTTTTTCTTTTCCTGAACATTACCAACTGATGTAAAAGCTCTAAGATTTAACCCTGTTCCTTATTATCTAACTGCATAAGGCTAACTGGGTCAGTTACACAGAGTATCTTACATTGTTTATCTGAGCTAATAGCAAGGATGGAGGAGAACCGTCTTGACATACGGAAACACTCTGCTTTTTCAAGACCATACTGTTCAGTCAACCAAATCAAAAGTAAACTGCAAAGTTTAAACTTTATGACAGTTCATGTATATGCACAAATTTGAGATTTATGGAAGAGTGAGAAAAGTTAAAAGGTTGAAAAACTACAAATTCAGAAATCATGTTCTTAACAGCTAGCTTTGCCCCACAAATAATCTGTCACAAGATGTCTGTAATGCTACATGAAGGAAAACAAGAAGTTCATGGTGTAGAAGAGGGAAACAATTGAGGGGGGGAGGAGAAATGAAGGAAAAAAGTATTCATGGGATAAGCACATCTCACAGCAGAACAATACACAGCTGAAGAGGAGGCTTTGTGGAGCTTGAAAAGGGAACTTAAGTGACAAAGCTGAAGAAATTATTTTACAACCCTATGTTTTACTCAGGTGAGGCCTGGCATGAAATACAGCCACTCTACCAACAAGCAGAACACATCACCATCACTAAATTTAGAAATTCACCATCTACTTTTATCATGGTGGGGTACAAGGGAAAGCATGGTAGAATTGAGTAGATGCTTTTCATGGATTCTGATCCTCTTCCTAAATTAGCCTATTTCAAAGTGGAAGAAAAAAGGACTACCTAACGGGAGCAAAAAACCCAAGTTTGCAAGGATGAAAGAAGTAAGAGCAACTCCAAGCTTGTGAAGTAAACTTTCTCAGCCCTCGCTCCCTACCCATGCTCTCGTGTCCATCTTATCCTGCTAGCATGAAGGACCAGAGCACATGATAGGCATGCACACTGCTGCAACCCAGCACAATGGAAGCTTCAGAGGACATCTGAATCACCCCAGCTTTGAAAGTTCTGGTCCCAGAACTTTCTAAAATAGGCAACAACAAAAACAACAAAAATTTCCCAGCATTAAGTTCAGAATGGAAATTTTAGGCCTGTTTAGGATGCTGGTTAAGATAATTATAAGATTTGGCAAGAACCTGTAAAATCTGGCACTTTGTCATTTCTGGCATTATTTGTAAAATCACATGCCACTGGATAACGTCACTGCTGAAACACTTCAAGTCAGTGGCAGCTATTCCATCAGGATTGACAGAGGCATTCTCCTTACAAAACATTGTCTCATAGAGCAATGTAATACTGCTAACAGTAAAGTGGAGGTTTCAGACAGGGTAAAAAAGCTAGTGATTTCCAGATAACCTGCTATGACAGCATTGTATTATGTTTAGATAAATAATGAACATGACTCAAGTGACATAGAATGAAAACATAAAACTACTCAAGAAAAACAGATGCAAGATATCCAAATCCAGTTTTGTCTCAAAACTATCTCACCTCCTAACTTCTAGCCAATTAGCTTCTCTAACAAATCGCTTTCTAAATATAAAATGGAGAAAAAATGACTCTGTACATCACTACTTTGGTTAAGCATCAAATGTACTTCCTTATGGCAAAAGCAGGTGAAAAATCTACACGTTTCAAAAAGATTTTTCAGTTCTACTCAGTGTATAAGTTTAAAAGGCAGAAGGCACACAACTATTAACTTCATACAGATAGAGAATTCTTTAACTTTAGTTTCTGACACAGACCAATACGCTAGCAAAATTCAGTGAGACATTTCTCTGGTATGACCCAAATGTTAAAAGTCTTTCCTTAATTATCATGTGAGGAAAATTTATTCCTTCCTATGATGGATGAACAAGCCATAAGAAGTAATTGAGTCTCGGCTACAAGAATGATGCTCTAATTCTTTAAAAAGTGAAACTAATCTTTGGGAAACAGTTTAATAAAGTAGTAAATCAGTATTATGTGAACCATAAAAATAAGACCACAGATGCCTATATAACTAAATTTGCTTCCTGAAAATGCAATCTAGTCATACTCTAATTCTTATCCCAAAGCAAGTTGTCTGCTACCCTCATTAAATTAACAGTGCAGGTGAATCAATCTCATTGCTTTAAACTAGCCCCAAAAGGGAAAACTGCTTATGTAAAAAATAGAA
>NW_011122880.1:0-1822 GCF_000146605.3 Meleagris gallopavo
CGAGTTAGAGAACTCGTTCTATAACATTATAACCAAGTAAAAATAAAAGATTCTGCATTCTGTGGAAAGGTACTCATGGACAATTCAATATTCAAAAAATGAAACGAGCTGGAGTAAAAATGTTCTCATTAGAAAAGGCAATGAAATTTTCTATATTAACAAGTTCTTTCATGAAACCAGCATGAGAATAATTACAATCCAATTATGATCATAATCCATTGGTAATTCTTTGGAATATAGATATTGAATTTTATCCTACGACTCACCACAATTTTTGCATACACTGGTATCATGCAATTTCTCCTATTCATTGGTCTATCAACAGTAAACATCCTATTATTTTTCCAATCATTTTTTAAACATGCTGTTCCAATACCTCTGCATTCTTCATTGCTTTAAGCACATTCCCAACGGTGTCAGTAAAACTGTTTCCCAAAATTCTTCCCAATTTTTTGTATAAATAGCCCAAGCATACCACCGCAGCACTAAAACAAAAGCAAATCCAAAAACGCATGAAAATGGATGCAACAACAGATGAAAGGGATTAAAAAGACTAATGTAATCAATTGGCAAGTAACAAAATAACTAAATAGAATGTTTCAAAAGTGTAAGTGGATTATCAAAAGGAAAAAAAAAAAGAAAAGATGAGTGTGGAATACACACTCACACTACAGCACTGCAGGAGAACTGAGGGTAAAAGGGCTGGGAAAATAAACCTCTAATACAATTGAAAAATAAACCTCTTTAAAATCGAAAAACATTTTTAATGGTCCATTCTTAAGCCTTACCAATGAATTTCTAACAAGAGCGGCCTGCATCACAGTCTTGACACTATGCTACTGTATATGCAGCTAGAAGCAGACAAGGAGGAGTTTGTTTACAACATGATGGAGATTGCAAATTATCAAATACTTAAAATTCTGGCATGTATGTACAGTCATATGTACTGTGGAAACACTCTGGAGGGAATAAAAAAAGTCTAAATCCATGTTCTTGTCATTATACACAGGTTCTGAATTTAGCTTCCAGGAGAAATAACTTGACAACTGGAGTCTGTGTGCTCTGCATGCTCATAGGCAATTCCCTAGCAAAAGCAAAAATTGCTTAATATCAATGGAAAAAAAAAAATAAAGATAGTTGCTCAATTAAAGAATGCACTCCTTTCGATGACTACTTAAGGCAAAGACTTTGATTTTGTATTGATCCATCCATGAGTAAATTTTTTTTGTCGAATACAAGGAAAAAATACCTGATTTCTTTAATCACCTTTCTGCTCTTTGGCCAGATCTATGTAATGCACAGTGACACAGCTCAGCATCACCATCAAGAAAACATTTTTTTACTTATTCCCCAGTTGAATTTAAGTATTACACATGTCAACGGTTTACGGGCTGGTTTTAAAATCTCATACTGAACATATTTTTAATTGGAAAAATGCATTGAATAATAACTGTCATTTCCTAAATGACACGAGTAAGCATCTTTATTCTCTTATCAAAACAAAAATTCTATTTTTTTTTTAAAACGACATTTTTCATTACTGCTTTTACTTGTACTGGCACATGCTAACAGTTTGGGTTTTAGTTTTGTCTGTGCTGTGGCTGGGCATAAAACTATAATTGCAGCACCTTATTACTACATTGATCGCTTGATGGTCCTAGATAACTCCTTCAGCTAGTTTTAAGACTAAATAAAATATATTTCAAGCTGTCATTGATGTAAAGAATGTTTAGTAAACATACATAAGAAAAATATCTCCAGGACTGCCTTATTACACCCTGAAATAACCTGCAAATACTCTTATGTGTTTAGTAAGACCATC
>NW_011122881.1:0-2379 GCF_000146605.3 Meleagris gallopavo
TTTGCGGTCAGCGAGGAGATATAACTCCCGGCCAAGGTCACCTGATGCTCTCTCTTTGCCTGCGCTGCTTCGCTTGCGCTTCTCTGCCTGCGCTGCTTCGCTTGCGCTTCTCTGCCTGCGCTTCTCGCCTGCGCTTCTCATCTCAGCGTTGTGGTAAGGCTGATCCACTATCAATTTCACATTCTCTCTCCTTATAAAAATTCTGTTGATACCATATTTAGTAAATTACTTTGTTTTACCTCAGATTGTTGCCACTGTTTTCAATTATTTCGGGGTCCCTTATTTTCTTTTTTTTTCCCGGGGGCGCGGATCCGCGGATCCCTCCGCCCTTCTAGTCACGGAACCGGGCCGAACCAGCCCGTAAACCGTTGACAAACATCTGCAAGTCCTCAGTAATAAGCTTTCTTTCCCTTCTCCATCTGCAAACTCAATCATCGATTTGCTAGAAACACCCTGGGTGACTGACATTTGCCATTTGCCCAATACTCAAGCCACTTCTCCCTTGATAGACTTCATGTACATTGCATTGATATTTTTTCATTAGAATTTTATACAATGAAAAAAACCTTTACAAAAATCTGCTACATGAATAAAGCTACCTACCTATTAAATCCAAAATAGCCCAAAAGAATTTAATTCTTTGATGTGAATTCCCACATCACCTTAATTGACATTTTTCTCAGAATTAATGCCATGACAGGTTTCCCATCGTACCTCACTTACTCTTTCCTGTCAAGGACATACTCATCTTCTGCTTGTCTTCTTAATTCTTCTCACAGTGAAATTCACTAAACCACATAGAGCTATCATAATACATACTAAATATTCCGATCTCTGCCACAGATTCACTGTTTCTTCATGCTACTGGGCTCTGCCTCCTCTGGAATTTCTCTTGTTTCTAGCTAACTTTAAGAACTCTTTCATACTTTTATTAAACATCAAGTTCTCTTCAGAATCCTTACATTTCCTATGAATTTGCAAGAGTTCAGAGTTTCTCATTGGAATGGTATCTATCTATTACTCCCTCTTTTTCCCCCACCTATTAAATGTTGTCTTTCTTAAGTATGAACTGTATCCTTCACCAGTGAAAACAAAATAATCCTGTTTTTGTTCTGACCAAGTTAATCTTTTCCTAAGAGAGTATTTTGTTAAATGTAAGAAAAGCATTTTACAGTGCTTTTCACCTTGAATTGTCTCCTGAAACAATGATGAATAGACAAAGTACTCCAGTTAGATGGGCATTATCTCTGCCCTTGGATATCCTTCATGTCACTGAAACATTTGGAACTCTATTTAAAGGATCCCAAACCTGGCATTCAAGGCTACACTCAATGCTAGAACACTAAGATTTACAAATTAATAATCAGGAAAATTGTGTGTTCTTAGTGAAAAAGAACAAAGACAACTCACAGATCTAACATGAATCCAGGCCAATGTACAATCTTTGGCAGCAGTCAACTTTCTACCAGCCTGAGACAGGGGAACCTCCTAAACCAGGGGTCAGAGTTTTTAGTTCACAATTCTTAAAAGCCTTTACCCCTGTGAATTTGCCCAGCCATTGCCTTTGATCCATTGGGAATTTCACAACAAATGCTCATGATGAGCTCTATGGTTTACTTGTGCCATTTTCATTGATTTGAAATTGCCCTCTAGCTAAGTTTCGGAAGAGACAGTGAATAAAATGTTCCCTATTTATCTTCTCCTTCTTGCTATTCATGACTTGAGAGACTTGTTTTCCTGGCTTAATGACAAGTATGCAGTACATATTGCACAGTTAAAATTTGAAGTATAATTTCCTATCATCTACTGAAATTTTACTTGAATGTTGACTGTTTTCTCAGCTACTTCACTAGCCTAGATGAATCTGTGGCATTTTTCTTTCAATTTCACAATTTTTTCCCCTTATTTATTTAGTTTTTTCAAGAGGGAATGACTTTCATATTCAGATCCTGAGAACAGCTGCTGTCTTTGCTTCAGCAGTCTTTCCTGACTTCAGGATTATTCATGACTTAGCAGAAAGTCCTATCACAACTTCACACTAATTTTTTCCTCTAGCAGAGCTGTTGAAGAAGCCCACCACCATTTCAAGACTTTTCCTTCGTCTGAGCCATGCTTCTCCCCATCCTGAAAAGCGCCTATGCATTTGTGAGTGGGGCTGTGCTGAGAACAAGATCAGGGAACTGGATTAGGTCAAACAAAATAAAATAGTGCCTTAATCTTCAAACTCTTCAATTTCCCTGATGCACTTTAAATCTCAGCCTCATTACAGATGCCTAAGCACTACTGAGAAGATGCTAAGCAGCAGCACAGGGATGGGAAGGAGCAGCCGAGCCTAAGAACAATTTAAAGCATTTTTCCCAACAAGGACAATAGTAATGA
>NW_011122882.1:0-5962 GCF_000146605.3 Meleagris gallopavo
AATTTTAAGGTTACCCAATCCACTAACTGGAAAGTGACACCCAGTAGAACATTAGTCCACTCTTGGTAAACTTTTCATTTGGTATCATTATTGTTTGTGCAAGTGAGGAAGACCCAAAGAAATCTTAAAGATCTCTGGCACTGCATAAATACATTGAACAAAATGCAGCATATTGTTATTTTGAAATTATGTAACTGATTTCTTTGCATTTCAAGCTTGATTTTGCTACGGTCTAAAATACTTCCCTTCTTAGGAAGGTATTTAAAAAGTTGTAACAGTTATGAGTAAATAGTGTTTTACTTAATTTAATGTAATTTAATCTATTTTTTTTAACGTTACCCAACAGTCTGCTAACTGCTTACAAAATTATCAGACTTAAACTCAAGTGCACGGAATTAACAGAATTATAAATAAACGTTTTGAAAATAAGCCAACATTTTCAAACTAAAATTTTGATTCAGGAAACAGTTATGCTCCGAATATCAAATAATTTTTATTAGCTGTATTTTACGGTTAATCTATGCACAGATATTCGCATTGTTGTTACTTGGTGAGTTGACCTCCTATTTTATGTAAATATAATGCAAAAATAGAAGGTGTTTTGAATGGATGCTTATCTGTGACCAAAGCTGCATTCAAGTATCAACAAAAACTTCAACAAAGTACAAAAGTATTCATATCTGCTTACAAAGATAGCAAGAACAACATCTACCTAAAAACCAGAGCTGACATAAATCAAGTCTTACAACGTTCCTGCAATGAAGAAATCACAATTTATATTGGCTGATCATCAAGAAGCATGCTTTCAAAGAACATTTTGTTCAGCATGGGAATAAAAAAGTGCTTTCCAAATGCACTAAAACCTCACGTTGCAATGAAAAGCTGTTTTAAATGCCATCATGGCAAACATCGTGATAATACTCCCACAGAAATACTTTTCTATAGACATGTAAAAAATCCTTTCAGAGTTCTTTTTCTCCCTTCATTCATAATGCTTATCTTTTTTACCTTTGATGTCACCATAAACCATGTTCTAATCCATCATATTTCTAACAGCATTTTCTACTAATGTCTACCTTCCATCATGTATCATTGCAAAATGGTATCATCACTAGATAGCCTTATGGATTGTTGTTTTACATTCATGTAAGGTTTTGAACCAAATGCATTGCTGAAATTTCATTGGATTTTCATCATAACCATGAGAATACAGGAACATTTCCGTAGGCTTAATGAAGAAATAAATAAATAAATAAATCTGACTGACATGAGATGATTTTGCCTGAGGAAAAAGAGCTTTCAGGAAATTAATACAGAGCATCTGACAATGCTGTACTGTATATCAAACTAACATCTCGATAGGACGTCATAAGAGCTCAAGAACTGGATCAAAGTCTCTGGCTCCAGATAACAAGTATAGGATCAGATTTTTTATAAAAATGAACGCTGCTCTAAAACATCTAGCCAAAAAGTTTCAAAGAAATTTGCAATGTGTCTTTGCATGGAATTCTAACAGTGCAACATGGTGAAAACGTTGCAACAAAACCAAAACTGTGATAGGTCGTAGTGAGTATCTTTTTCTTAACTGCTTTCAATTATAAAAGGAGAAGGATTTTACCAGCACCAATGGGCTATATGATCATAGAATCATCAAACCACTGAGGTTGGAAACGATCTCTAAAATTATCAAGTCCAACCATCAATCCATTACCATTACAC
This sequence comes from Meleagris gallopavo, assembly GCF_000146605.3. Lineage (NCBI taxonomy): Eukaryota > Metazoa > Chordata > Aves > Galliformes > Phasianidae > Meleagris > Meleagris gallopavo. Next base: position 1,720 of record NW_011122882.1, read on the forward strand.
CCACTAAGTGCTACATCTACATGTTTCTTGAATGCCTCCTGGGACGTTAACTCCACCACCTCCCTCGGCAGCCTATTACAATACTTGACTGGTCTTTCTAAGACAGTTTTTTTCTTAATATCCAACCTAAAAATCCCGTGGCGCATCCCTCTCATTCAGTTGATAGATAACTGGAAGAAGAGTCCAGCTCCCACCTCACCACAACCTCCTTTTAGGTAGTTATAGAGAGCTATAAGGTCTCTCTTGAGTCTCCTCCAGACTGAACAATCCCAGTTCCCTCAGCCACTCCTCATGTGTTCCAGACCTCTGACCACCTTCGTTGCCCTTCTCTGGACACACACCATGGCCTCGGTGTCTTTCTTGTACTAAGAGGACCAAAACTGAACACAGTACTCAAGGTGTGGCCTTATTGGTGCTGAGTACAGAAGGATGATAACCTCCCTGTTCCTCCTGCTGGCAACATTATTTCTGATACAGTCTAGAATGCCATCTGTGCACACTGCTACTCATGCTCAACTGATTGACAACTAATACCCCAAATTATTTTCCTGCACATAGGTTTCCAGCCACTCTGCCCCAAGCTTGTAGTGCTGCTTGGGGTTTTTGTAACCAAAATGCAGGACCCAGCACTTGATCCTTTTGAACTTCATCCCCCTGATTTCAGCCCCGCAATCCAGCCAGTCCCTCTAAAGGGCCTTCCTACTCCCAGGCAGACTGGCATTTTCCTGCAGCTTGATGCCATCTGCAAATTTACTGAGGGAGCATTCAATGCCCTCACCCAGATCATCATTAAAGACATTGAAGAGGACAGGCCTCAGTACCAAATCCTGGGGAACACAACTCATGAGTGCCCACCAGGTGCATTTGACTCCATTCACCATCACCCTTTCTGGGCCCAGTCCTCCAGCCAGTTCTTTACACAGCAAAGTACATACTTGCCCAGGACTTAAGCTGCCAGCTTCCTCAGGAGAATACTGTGGGACAGTGTCAAAGGCTTTGCTGAAGTCTAGGTAGAGTATGTCAACAGTCTTTCCCTCATCCGCAGGTGGGTCACCTGGTAATCGAAGGAGATGACGTTAGTTAATCAAGATCTGTCTCTAATGAACACATGCTGGCTGTGCCTGATATCTAGGTGTCCTGCACATGCCACGTGATCGCACTCAAGACAATCTGCACCATCACCTTCCCTGATACAGAGGTCAAGCTGAAAGGTCTGTAGTTCACTGGATGCTCCTTATGATCCTTCTTGTAGATGGGCCCCACATTGGATTCTAATGTTCTGTCTGTATTCTAACCTGATATTCTAACCTAATTTTACAGTGAGGGGAAATATACAAGTCAGTTCATTTTCAGAATTTTTGAAGGTATTTATTATGCAGGAACTCTGTCTCTCTGTCCCCTCTGGAGTGGAAGAAAATGAATATATTATTAATACCTCAAATACAAACATAAGAGGCAAGTCATAAATACAATGGGCAGACAAGTTAGATGAAGAAAATAATAGAATCACAGAATCATGGAATGGCTTGGGTTGGAAGGGAGTCCAAGGATGACCAAGTTCCAACCTCCCTGCCACAGGCAGGGCCACCAAACCTCCAGATCTGATACTAGACCAGGTTGCCCAGGGCCCCATCTAGCCTGGTCTTGAACATCTCCAGGAACAGAGCATCTACAACCTCTCTAGGCAGCTGTTCCAGCATCTCACTACACTTTCTGTAAAGAACTTCACCATGACATCCCTCCTTGAGCTTAAAAACATTCCTGCTTGACCTATCACTGCCTACCCTTGAAAAAAGTTGATTCCTCTCCTTTTTATAATCCCCTTTTCAATACTGGAAGGCTGCAATGAAGTCTCCTCACAGCTCTCTTTTCTCCAGGCTGAACGAGCTCAGCTCCCTCAGCCTGTCTTCATAGGGGAGGTTCTCTAGCCCTCTGTCATCTTTGTGACCCTCCGCCAGGCCCTCTAAAACAGCTCCACATCTTTCCTGTATTTGGGGCCCCAAATCTGGATGCAGTACTCCAGCTAATCTGCAAATACATTTTACAAGTCATGGAGACGTGTTGTCCAGGGGCACAGGAAATAAATTCCCTAGCTGCCGAAGAGACGGCATATTCAGAGCAATGGACTAATAGATGGACAACATGATCTTAGTGGTCTTTTCCAACCTTGATGATTCAGTGATTCTCTGACTGTCATACACATATGTAGCAGTGTGCTTTAACAGTGATTAGAAACACTTTATTGGATACAAAGGAGGAGTTCAGTCTCACTTCTGCTCAGTTTGTTCAGGACACGGCCATGATAAAATACCAGTTCCCATATGTAGCTTTTTGCTTTGGTAATGTTATTCCAGTAGGAATATAACTTAAAATCACAACGTTCATTTTAAGTAAGTGATGAAGATAGTCATTTATTACTTATCCAGGCTAGACCGCAACTCTGCAACATGCATAACATCACTTCTACCACGTTTATTTCTCTTACTGGGAAAGATAAGTTCAATTACTGAAGTTAGCTGCATTAATATCTTTATTTTTTGGTATTTTCTTTCCTAGATTTTCCCCTCTAGCTGAACAACAGACACACTGAGAAACATGCCGGAGCAAAGCAATGATTACAGGGTTGTTGTATTCGGGGCTGGAGGAGTTGGCAAAAGTTCTTTGGTCCTGAGATTTGTGAAAGGCACTTTCAGAGAGAGCTACATCCCCACCATTGAAGACACCTACCGGCAAGTGATCAGTTGTGATAAAAGCATATGCACTTTGCAGATAACTGACACTACAGGGAGCCATCAGTTTCCAGCCATGCAACGTCTTTCTATTTCTAAAGGACATGCTTTCATTTTGGTTTACTCTATCACCAGTCGACAGTCCTTGGAAGAACTTAAACCAATCTATGAACAAATATGTCAGATTAAAGGTGATGTAGAAAGCATTCCAATAATGCTGGTGGGGAACAAAAATGATGAGAACCAAAATCGAGAGGTAGAAAGCAGTGAAGGAGAAGCTACGGCCAAGAAGTGGAAGTGTGCATTCGTGGAGACCTCTGCCAAGCTAAACCATAATGTGAAGGAGTTATTCCAAGAGCTTTTGAATTTAGAGAAACGCAGGACTGTGAGTTTGCAAATTGATGGCAAAAAGCAAGCAGCAGAAAAGGAAAGAGAAGCTGAAGGGCAAATGTGTAGTCATGTGAAATTGCCCTGACAGGAGTCTGTCATGCATTCTCACCCGTCTGATATTAATCATGTAAAACCTATACACAGCAAACAACCAGAACAGATCGTACCGATTTATATCTGTTTTAAAACAAATATTCGGAATTTGAAAAAAAAGAAGAGTTACTTTTGTTACTATGAAAACAGCCAACAATTGGAAAAATCGTGCTCTCTAGATACCAGTGAAAAATTCAGGATAAGAAAAATCATCTGGAGCATATTGTGGAAGGCTTAGAAATCAAAATCATGATATTTATATTCTCATGTAACTACAATGGAAAGCATTGTATAATGCTAGGAAAAAAAAGGCAAATGATCATGCTAGGACATGTAACTGCATGCTGGATGAAGTTATCATGCAATGCAAGAGTGATGTGGACAACCTGTTCTGTGCAATTTTCAGTTCTGATTGCTTAGGTAGTTTGAATAAAATAATAATCTCAGATATGCCAAATAATCTATTTCTCATCAAAAGGAAGCACAGTTAAATGGAGATTTTCTCTACCTCCCCGAGCATGAGATGCCTTTCCCGTATGATACAGTGTTTGAAATAAAGATGATGAAAATTCAGCCTAGAATAGGTGGAGATTCATCTCCTCTGTACTCATCAATCCACGAATCCTTGAACACAAGGTATTTCAGAGGAGAAGATGCTTGCTGTAGAAGAATATCAGGATGTATAAAAACTGTGTGTATATGGCAACAGATAACTTCTTCAGGGAGGACTGGCTGGGGAGTTGCTCACAAAGGTTCTGTAAGAAAGGCTGACTTCAAGCAGATCTGATGGATAAGTGAACACACAGCATGACTTGTGAATGAACCGGAGGACTATTGAACACATGCTGCTGTTGGAGAGGGATGCAGTAACAGGAAGGTTTTACTCTGTTTACCAGATTAGCTGAGTAAAACTTATTTCCATTAGTATATTCCAATTAGAATGGTTTTGGATTCATACATTGCTAGATTTATTGTGTTTACATTGTCTATGGGGTTTTATATTCACCATTTAAATGAAGAGAGGAGAGGGG
>NW_011122883.1:0-618 GCF_000146605.3 Meleagris gallopavo
AGCAGCTGTACAAGAGATTGCTGGAAGCAAGAATTTTAATGTAAATGTGGCCTTGACGTCTTAAAGTTTCTTCAGTACAAAATAAAACATGCTGAATTATTAAACAAATTAGAAAACTGTTGAGCATTGTTAGATATTGGTACAAACTTTGGCTCAGGAAGTTCAGAAACTACTGATGGCTAATACATGGGAAAGTAAATGGTAAAAGGACTACTATATTGCATATGCTCTTGCTAATAGTGTCCTCTTATGTATCAACTGCTAGACACAGAAAACTGAGCTAGTAGAATCTTTGATGTGTTGCTGGAAGTGTTGTGTCTGCTTGCAACAACACCTTTTGAGAACAGAAGTTGTTGGTCATTATCATCAGCTTTTTTTGTTTTAGTCTTCTATACATTTTTCATTGTTACTGTTTACAATGTGCTGAGATGGGAATGCCCACTGCATGGAAGGTCAATTAGTCTGATTTCAAGGACTGAATTTCTTAGCAGAATGCAAAGTATCATTTTAGAGCCGAAGCTCTGAAGTGGTGCTTAGAGTTAACATGAAGTTTGGTGGTGGTAGTCTTTCTTTAGCAGTGGTAGCTTTGTGGTTTTTTTCCTGTTTTTTTTTTTTTTC
>NW_011122884.1:0-4317 GCF_000146605.3 Meleagris gallopavo
CTATACTCTTACTTCTTTGGGGGAAATAATATTTTAAAATATGGTTGTTATCCCTCTGAAGAATAGAGCGATTTAGTTTGATTATCTCTCAACATTTCAGTCCCAGTTCCATCCTCTAACTTGGATGCATTCTCAGTTCAAATTGAACTTTGCTTCTTCATCCTTTTCTTCCACTGAAAATTTTGGTGTCTTTCTCACTGAGGAAACAAGTTGGCACTGTTCTAAATATGTTGGGTGCTGAGAAACATGATCATTAGTTCTGCTGTTAAACTTTCCTTTTTGGAACTCTGTCTTAATAAGACAATTATTCAGTTCTAAACAGGTTTCATGCAAGATTTAACCAAAACAACCAATTAAATTCTCAGTCCATACCCAAAATTAATATTTTGGACACACACAATGTCATCTGCTTCTTTGTCAAATTCATATTTTCTTGGAAATATAATGCATCATGAAATTATTTGAGGTATTTACTCCAGGTGACAGCTCACTGTCATTTACTATTTTCAGATACTCAGAAAATAGTGCTTAATTTTATAATTTTCTTTTGTGATATAAACAGTAAAAGACAGGCACATGCAGACTGTCTTTCTAAAGTGACAGTGTTTCAGAAAGCTTTTTCCACATTTGTCATTTTTCCCCTATCATTTTACCAGACATTTTCTCAGAGGCTGGAAGGTTAATCAGAATACCTTCACTAACATTTAGGTCAGTAATCTTGTCTTGGAAATGCAGTTGTCTGTCTGTGTCCATCACTCATGCTTTTAGAAAACACAACATAGCACCTCTGTTAGTAGATTCACTTCCACCATGGATAAACAAGGCAGTAGTTGCAGTTAGATTGTCTGCAGTGCCCTTTGAGATCTCAGGGAAGGAAATACAGTATAGAGGAGACACAGTTAGTGCTATGGAGCTAAGAAAGTGCTTCTTTACCCTGAAGCATGGACAAGGAATGGTGCACCAACTGCCTTACTCTACAAACAAACTCTGGAGGCTTTGCAACTATCTTCTGAGATATGAGACAAACCTGACAGATGGTGTGGGAAAGAAGGAAGTCGCATTCCTCTCTTCATGTCCTTCATGTCATGTTCCTCTTTCAGCCTTCTTGACTCTCTGCCACTCGTTGTACAACACTGCAGATTGATTCAGAGCTAGTTCAGTAGAACAGTAGAGTAGAGAGTGATAACAATGTCCCTCACCCTTCTGGTCACCCCTCTTCTGATGCAGCCCAGGATACCATTGGCTTTTCAGGCTGCAAGTGCACACTGCTTGCTCAGTTTTTCATCTACCAGGACCCCTAGACACTTCTTGGCAGAGCTACTCTCATCAATTTCTTCTCTCAGTCTGCATACATACCTGGAATTACCCTGACACGATTGCAAAACCTTGTAGAATGCTTTGTTGAATCTCATTTAGTTCACATGGGATTACATTGAAATTATCCAAGTCCCCTTCAATCCTTTCCTTCTGCCATATGAACTGCATGACTCAGTGATCTTGCTATTCCATCATCTGTGTCACTGATCTAGATGTTAAGAAGTACTGGTCCCAAGACAGACCCCTTGGGTACATCACTTGTCACTGGCCTCCACTTGGATATAGAGCCTTTCTGCAGAGAAGGGCAATAGGATGGTCATGAAGGCCAATGGTATACCAGAATACATTAAAAAGAATGTGGGCAACAGGTCAAGGGAGGTGATCCTCCCCTTCTACTTTGCCCTTATGAGGTCACATCTGCAGTACTGTGGCAGAGAACTGCCAGAAAGTCCAGCAGAGGGCTACAAAGATGATTTATGGCCTGAAGCATCTCCCTTATGAGGAAAGGCTGAGAAACCTGGGACTATTCAGCCTGAAGAAGACAGGGCTCTGAGGGGGACTTAACAATGCCTATAAATATCTAATAGGTGGGAGTCAAATGAATGGAGACAGGCTCTTTCAAGTTGTGTCCAGCAACAGGAGAAGGGGTAATGGGTACAGACTGGAACACAAGAAGTTCCATAAGAACATGAGGAAGATCTTCTTTACTTTGAGGGTAACAGTAATGGAACTAGCTGCCAGGTTTCCAGTAATGGAAACCTCTGCCCAAGGTTGTGGAGTCTCAGACTCTGAAGATATTCAAGACCTGCCTGGATACTGTCTTATGTAACCTTCTCTAGAGAACCTACTTTAGGACTAGATGATCCCCAAAAGTCTCCTTCGACCTCTATGATTCTGTGATTTCCTTTCTCTTCTGACTCATAAAGAAAGCAAATGGATGAACAACTCTATTTATTTCCCAGACATGTCTGTCAAACATCTGTTTACTGTGTCTAGAATAGGACAGGTAAGTGTTTCTCCTATGTAGTGCTATGCTTCGTGGTCATAGGCATGAAAACGCGACTACTCTTTAATTGACAATTATTCATGCTTACCATCTATCCTTCATTAACACTCTTTTTTCATAGAATTAAGATATAGTCCTGCCTGGACCATCTGTTCTTCCCCACTGAGAAAAGCATCAATGGAAGATCAAAACATAGTTTATAACCATTCTATTCCTCCTAGACACTTGCTAGTTTAATTGTGTACCCGTTAAACAGAGAGAAGAAAAATAATCAATCACTCTGCATAATAGCATGCCCTTCTAATTGCTATTTCCAAGCACTGAATAGCTAGAGTAAATTTTAAGAAGAAAAAAAATACCCTTTCCTTCTAAATGTGACAATATCAGAGCATTTCGGACGTTTATTCTGCAATGATAGAAAAAAAATAACTTGATAATAAATATCATACCCAGAGGCTAGAAAAAAAATCAGTCAAGCATAAAATGATTTTTAAATAAGCAAATATTTATTTAAATATTTAAAATATTTTATGCTAGGCTGCTCTACATAAAAAAATAAGCTTTTAGTTTTGTTTTTCATATCAGCTTCATACAGGCTACAGACCTTGTATCTCAGGAACTAGTATGAATGATTTGATACATTCCAACAATCCTTCCCTCATCCTGCTTTTCTTCATCAGATTTCTGATAAGCTGGAGTATAAAAAGGAGTGGAGCAGTTGTTTTTCTGATCATAGACAAGCTTTTCCTCAGAGGTGAGCTCTTCAAGCCTCCCTTAAGGGTTACAGTGATGCACCAAACATTGACCTGTCACAGAATTGGGACAGCAGTTCCCCATTGGGTTCTGAGTTATTATAGGGCTTTTAACAACATTTTGTATACACACTTTCATTGAACCACTCATGTAATCAGGAGTTCTCAGTTTATAGACTCTGATCAAGCATAAGTGTGAGCAATGTATCCATTTGGATGCTGACTTGAACAAAAAGAGTTTGTAAGTTTATTCAGAACTATAACCCACAGTGAACTCACAGGTAGTTTTTGGCCTTTAACTCAAAACAGAAATATACAGGAGTTCTAGAGCATGATTCATCTCACTCTAATGTTTACATTTCAGGTTGATCAGATGAATAGTGTTCTCAAATGTTAAATACTACAGTGAAATCTCAGGATCTTAGAGCTATGTCAGGGCAGCATGTCTTTTATCTTAGTCATAATTACATAGGAGTTGAGAAGATTCAGAGGTCCTGGAAACTACGTGACTGAAGCTAGAGTGAACATTGAAGTCATTCTGAGGCTTAATCTCAGAGACAAATAACTGTGACTGGGACCAAGAACTTGGAAGTCAAATTGAGACTTGTACTACCTTAGATAGGATTATCACATGTAAAACTTGCTTTCCTGTTTCCTGTATACCATGTTATGTAAAAAATATCTCTTAAATGATTTTTTTAAATTGGAAAAAAAACTTAAGTTGTGGTTGGCTGGAGGTGGGTGATTCATCTCACTAAATTCTAAATTTTTCATTACAAGAAAAATGTCTCTGTTAACCTTTCTTTCATGGAAGCCAGCAGCCATCTACACCTTACTAAATCCAAGACACCATCCATGCTAATAGCCATGCAGATATAGTCACCTTCTTAATTACTCCACTTGAAATTACAAGAAGTGAATTCATAGCTGCCAGATCCTCCCACTCAGTAGCACAATCATGGACTTGAAAGAGTAGTGAAATTGCTACCTGCTGTTCTTATTTCCCAAGATGAGGGTACTTGGACTCCTGTTAATTATCATGTTTTGATTAAAGAAGAGTACTTTGTTCACTTTGTTCCTGTATACCTTTGAAGTAAACGACATTTTTCTGGAAGCAGAGAAAGTAATGATATTCCTTTATTAAATATTAGTGCGTTATCTACATTGCAAGTGGCTTCTAGTAGTACAGCATGTGCAACCACAAAGCTTTGCTGAAATTATCTTTAATTCTGATTTGAAAAA
>NW_011122885.1:0-532 GCF_000146605.3 Meleagris gallopavo
TAGAAACGACCATATAAATAAAATGACAGCACGTTAGTATGATATAAGACTGTTGTTGACAAAGCCAAAACAACAGAATCTACTATATGCTGGATAAGAATTGGATATTTCTAGAAGTTGAGGCATGTCCATGCCAAGGGGAGCTGCTCACACTGCTGGAAGGCAATTCTATTTTTACTCTTCATGCAACCTTTCATTACAGTAGCATATTTTCTATCAGAGACTATTCTCTGTTCTCTATCAGAGACTAAAATGCATTCGCCTTTCTGGGTTGTCATAATTACATGAATTAGATGTATGCTGTGTGAAGAGCAGTGCAGCAAAACTACTTCTGTCCACTGCTTTTCTACTACAGAGAAGCTGTGTGAAAATATGCAAGTAGTCTCTGCACCTGTACTCTGAACTGGGTTGAATTTCAGCATCTGAATTTTGAAATGTGTTTGCATGTGATCACTCGTGTGTGCTTGCACACTGCTCAAGAACACATCCATGCACTTGAAAAAATGGCATGAGATCGGAAGATCTCGTATGC
>NW_011122886.1:0-10341 GCF_000146605.3 Meleagris gallopavo
AAAAGTGAAACTAAATCAACCAAGTAAAAAAAAAAAAAAAATCCTCAAACTCAAACTATTTGCTGTGATACAGGCATCTAAAACTGTTTACTACAACTTACTAGTGAAGGACTTTGCATAAAATCAAAAACTTGGTGCATACAACAGTTACACTAATAACAGAACAACTATTACTAGCTCAGTGGTTCTGGTTGATGGTGACTGGTATCTTTAAACATCATGTGAAGTTCACATTTGATGGAATTCAGAGAGACTGTCACTAGCTTATTGTTCAAGTGCCCCCCAGGGCAGACTAATTTGGCATGCAGAGAGGCTGAGGGACTTACTGATTCTCATGAAAAAGTAAAATCAAAAGTTCAGTTTACTGTTAGGTGTGACAGGCCAGACTTGTTTCAGCAGTGCGTGGCTACAGGGCAAGGGGAAATAGCCCCAAACCAAACACAGAAAGTTCTGCACAAACGTGTGTAAGAACTTCTTCACAGTAACGGTGACAGAGCACTGGAACAGGCTGCACAGAGAGGTTGTGGAGTCTCCTTCTCTGGAGATATTCAAGACCCACTTGGATACCTACCTGTGCGACCTGATGTAGGGAGCCTGCTTTGGCAGGAGGGTTAGACTAAATGATCTTTAGAGTCTCTTCCAGCCCCTACAATTCTGTGAGTCTGCTCAGTATAGGAAAGGAAACTGAAAAAGGCAAATACTTCAGCTACAGCCAAAAGGCACATTGGCAGCTGCATGAAAAATAGTATCTACCTGTTCCAGAAGATTCATACCACCAAATGCCACATTACAAAATACTCTGCTAACCTGTCTGGCTTTTTCTATGAGACTAGATTTCCAGTATACTGGTACTCAGCACTGGACACATCCCCAGTATGAATGTGGTGCTCTGAGAACTAACCATCAACAAGTGAGAGTTAAAACTGAACTAAAGCAAGCTTATGTTCCCCAGTGTACTCCTGCACCCACACTGCAGCCTATAGCTACATACAGCTACAGCACTGCAGTTATGATCTTCACTATATAAAATCTGCATGGCTCTACATTTTCAGTGTATTCCTCAAATGGGTTTTAATCATTTTCCTTCCCTTCTAAGAAATCCTGGGATCCACAGTTTTCCTGGAATTAAAGTTACTCAGATAAAGATCTAAATGCTCAAAATGTACAAAGACAGCTGTGATGGAGTAAGAACACCAGCAACCAGACTTCTCTAAATAGTTTACAGCTCTTGGGTGACACACTTGAAAGAATTCTTGTCCACTGGAGTAGGTAGGAATGGGCACAAATCCCTGAGAAGTCAAGAACAGGAACCTGACTTTTTAGACTCTTTCCACCTAACAGAATTAACAAATCACAAGGACCCCTGCAAACCACTGTATTCAGTGAAGTCAGTTTGGTTTAGACAATCACTTGTCTTCAACTTCTCATCTCACATGTGACATCGTGGCAGGACACCTTTGACTTTGAGAGATTCAGCAGCAGCCTGGAGACTACAGGATAAGCACTGAGAGTTGCACAGTCATTTAACAGTTTCAATAGATACCTCAACCTCACTTTTAAATACCAGTTTAAAAAGGTAAAAATAAAAAGCCTACAATTGAAACAGCTTTCCATTCCAATCATTTCCTTAGAAAGTTTACTTTAAATATCTTCCCTTTTGTACCTGGCCTACTGTGATCAGTTTTTATAAATAAAATAATCCATTTAAGCAGCTTTGTAGACATTTAGATGTTTTTGCTGGCTACACTACTGAGCCTACACACTTGCAACTGAGGTCACTAGCTCACATGAGTATAAAATTACAATTGCCAGAGGCTAACTTTAGCTCAGTTGTGCATTTTTAAACAGATATGCAATGCTATGTTTTGATCTCATGCAAATCTAGGGAAAAAAAACTTTAAAATGCAGTAAATTTTAATGAGCAACGAGAGATTTTTTACACGTATTTGTATTCTTCCTCACATTTCTTTAATATGTTTCAGTCTAAAGACAGAAATCATTCTGTCTTTAGTCACATTCATTCCTCTCCTTGCAACCAACTAAGTGGTCAACAGCTCCTTGGCAAAGTGAGATTTCCATAACACTGGGAAGCCTTCTCTCTTTATATATATCTAAACAAAGATAAGAACATGCAGACTTTTTGTTTGTTTGTTATACATCACATTAGCTTGCAGTGGAGCTACTTCTGTGGGAAAGCTACATGAGATCTGACAAAGAGAAAATAAACAAACAGTGAAATGATACACTGCACCAGCTGTAACCTCCTCACAGTTACCACAGCCATTCTGTTTCCAGTAAGAACTCTACTGGATGTGACAACTCTTCTCTTCCAGTTTCCTATCTTCTGCTCACCCAAATCAGCTACTTCAATTTTAATTCTCATTTTAATGAGTTCACTGTTCCGTTGTTCCACGTGGAAATCCGTGAAGTTTTGCAATCAAGGCGATTGGCAAGAGAGTTTTCATGAATGACAGCCTTACCTAAATAAACCTCTCACCCAAGATTTCAACTGTCAAAAATTTATTTCTGAGCACAGAAGAGTTGGAACTCACATCACTTACTGAGGGTAGAGCATGACAACATTGCAGTGTCATCTCTAGAATGGGACTGGAGCTTCCAGATTGAAAAGCACAGTGATGGCTGTTGAATTACAATAACTGAACAAAGCCAGTAAAAGACTGAAGAATTCACAAATACAAACTCTCACTAGTCAGTAAAGACTAAGAAAAGATAATCCCTATCAGCACCTACTCAATGACACTAAAAATACATGACAGTCTTCCTTACGATTTACTTTGGATTATTGAGTGTTTCAGTGCATCAAAACAATGCTACTTTTTCTATCTACTCTTCTCCATATTTTTCTTGTTTTCTTTATGTCTACACCTTTTCTTTTAAGCACCTCTGGGCCACAAAATACAGCGAGCAGAAATACAATCCAATACATACCTACTCTCAGTAAATACAATTCCAAATTTGAGAATTCTGTTCCTAGAATAGTTACCATCATACAGCTTGAACAAGCATTAAGCTACCACTTCAGTGCATTTTTATCTTACCAAAAAAGTTGTTTATCACAAAATAATCTACTGAAGTTAAGAAAAAATACTAATTTTAAGTTTTTCAGCATTCAAAAACCATCATACTTCCTCCTAAGAAAAAAAAAAAAAGCATTGTATTTTATAATTGCATATCAAAACAAATGATTGGAATACACACAGAATGCAACAAATTTTATATGAAGGTTTCAAGTTGTGTTTACCAGTATGCAGTCTACATGCTTGAATGCATGGCCCATACCCTGGACACTAAAAGTAGCTACTACGTCACGCATAGGCTTTGCTCATTCACATACTCATGTATACATGTATACACATAATGAATGGGAGGCAGTTTAAGTTAACTATCCTGCAACAGAATTTGTTTGCATGCTAAAAGTCCAAACATTGGCAGCTGATGCAGAAAAGCTAACTACTCCAAGATAATCAGTGAGTCTGATCCCAATGGCTCTGAATGAGTCCTATAGCAAATTACAACCAATGAGTCCTATAGCAAATTACAACCACACACACAAAAAAAAGTAGTAAGAAATGAGAATTTAAAAAAAAAAAAAGGGAGGGAGGGGGGAAGGAATAATGCCGTTAACATAGAAGAAAATGGAATTTACTAAGAAACATCTTCATCTGGATAACTAATTTTTAACCAATTTTTAACTTAATTTTTCAGCACACCAGATAATTATTGCATTTAATTATACTTGTGTGCATTCAGAAAGTGCCTGTAAGACTTTTGAATTAGTAGCAATGTTTTAAAAAGTCATAAATGTAACCATTCCTGTAAATGAAAATATAAATCTTGGTTGCTATTCAGACCAACAACTATGGGCACATCAGAAATAAACTAGAAGAGCATTTGCATGAAATACTCATAACTCCAAGACATCATGAAACACTTAAGCCCTATTACAGGCACAAATGTCTCTGGCTGCATCATGGATAGATGGGAATTCTCCACATTCCTGGATGTGCGCGCACACACACACACACACTTTTCACCACCTTTGCTTATGGAAAGTTGACATAGAATCATAGAATGGTTTGGGCTGGAAGAGATCTTTGAGATCACTTAGTTCCAACCCCCTGTTATAGACAGGGATACCTCCGTCATACACTCTCATTATACACAGCTAATATTTCCATCAGACTAAATGCTCAGAAGTATAAGCACATATATCTTAAACATTTTCTTTAAAGACTTGAAAAGTTAGCCTGAATACCTATATACTGCTATATACTACTATTTCTAAAATAGTTTCTAAATATCTACGCTTATGCTAAGCCTACATAGGAATCCAAATGACAAGTTTTAGTTGAAGTTGCATAGGCAGGTAGAACATGAAGAAGGTAAATGAAGATATTGTTTTGCTCCAATTTCTATATCTGAGTGGTGTTCAGTGCTTACTGTAGTAAACGTTCTCTCACCAGATGCAGCCCCTCAGATTTGTTAAAATGGCTGCAGCCATGTAGCAAATCTGCTACAGCCAATTAGCAAACAAGAACAGCTGAGAACACATGAACACTCATTGTATACATACATCTAATAGGTACAATATTTCAAACTTTACTCTTTCAGAAGAGGTCCTCCACTATTATTGCCCAAGCACTCCTTAATAACCCTTATGCAGAAGTGGTTTTACACTCACTATGTTTGATGTAGTGAACTCAGAGAAGCAACATACTGCATAATCAAATTTTGTAGGTATCAAAACCAACCCTTTTGTGTGTGTGTGTGAAGTGCAGTTGAGTCTTTACACACACCATATAAACTTATGGAGACAATTTTCTATTTGTTCCCAGTTTTTCATCCAGCTAGTCAAAATTTTGCTCTTTCTTCCGTATGTATATGCTTGTCTGCCTCTGCTCCAACAAAGCACAGAGATACCTTCTTGAGATACCTTCTTCAAAAAAGGAGACTAGGGAAGAAAAAGATATGAAGCTTAAGTACTGGTGAAGTGACTGAGAATTAAAATCCACCCAAATTGAGTGTTGCATCATGTTATCCTCAAATATCTCTGCTTTTATGAAACTGCTGCAAGAGAAGCATGGCAGTCTGTAGTTGCATGGTGCCTGACTGATGCAGTTGACAACATGAGCCTGAAAGTGCACAGTAGCAGATTTTTCGAATCCAGTCAAATACTGCTCTTCAGTTCCATGCAAACAAAAGATAAAATAAAACTCTACCAAAGTAGAGAACTGGCTCAGCCAACTATTCTTTCCTTATCTTAAATAACTGCTCTAAAGTCCTCCAGGCACATCTTTATATATTTCAATTCTATAGCTTTTTATAGGTTTGAAGACAGTTTCACAACTCATTTGCCTCAGCTTTGTAACATTAGATCTCTCAGTCTACAACAGATCCACTTCAGACAAGACCAGAAATCCAGGCAGACCCCACAGAAATGTACTAAAGCATGAAGGTACTAAAGCAAAAAGTTTGCTAAACACTATCTGACTGAGGAACTGGTAGATTAAGCTAGTTAAAAGCAGCTTTCTTCTTCTGGATTAGCCTAAAGCTATATATTTTAAACCTAACTTGTTTTATTTACAAAGAAGCAACTCTAAGGATTTATTCAAACCATGAAGAACAAATTGCATTTGAAATACTAATGAGAAGCATAACATTTTTTCACAATTAGAATTTAAGAAACCAGGTGAATGAAAAAGCGTTGTGTGACTAAATGAGGGACAAAGAAAAAGCAGTTCTTCAGAAAAGAAGCACATAAATCCTGTTGAGCATAGAATTTGCTGTAATCGTGGGAACAGAGAACAGGATAAGCCTGCCTGGAGACATGTCTACATTTCGGACAAAAACATGGTTTATTTAAATATGTAATCTATTCTTCAATAAAAAGGTATTTGTTGTTAATATCAAAAGATTAGTACACAGCTTCTGTTAAAGTTTGTTTATAAACAGCCACAACACACAGAGACTTAAATACTCAAGTTAAACATTTAAAATGCTTATAAAGCAATAAAAAAACTCCACACAACAGCAGACAAGATTAAGCAGCTTAGAAAAAAAACTACCTTTAGAGAATATACTTCCATAGTAAGAGAAAGGTTACATTAGTTTTTTAAAAAAAAACAAAACTTCAAAAACTGCTTGCTTTCAGAACAGAAAAACATACAGCCCCAAACAGTCAGGGTTTTATGCAGTATATCAAAGATGTAAGCTACATGTTTATATTAATTTGAGTGGAAAGGGTCCACATTAATCACATTACTGTGCATTCTTACCCAGCAACTAGAACATATTTTCCATCTGGTTGATCCTTTAACCTTTCCAGCAGGGACAAACGTACTTTGGCTTTGGTTTGGCCATAGATTTCAATTTCATCTGTAAGCAATCCTATCTCCTTGGCAAGTACATCAACAGCTTTTGGACTCTGCGCTCGGGAAATCTCAATATCGCTGGAAAAGAAACAAATAGGAGCCAGGAGATTTGTCTCAGCTTAGGTGGTCGACGACAGAATACAAAACAACAGCAAATACTCCAACAATGGGGTTATTGTTATCAATTTTTCAATCTTCTCTCAAATTTTATTAACAAAATCTAAACATTGGCTACACCTAGTATAATACTGAAAATCAGATGCAATGTTTGTTAATTGTTATACTTTCACAGAGCTCGCTCATTTAATCAGATTCCAAATTCTATGTAATGCTTTCATCTCAAATTAGAGACCTATCTGCTGGATGGTCCAGCACATCCCAACAGAATGAAGGTTTCTGTTTGTGTTTTTCTTCTCCTCCCTCCCAGGAAGTGCATGTAGCACTTCAGTAGAAAGCACATGCTGCGTGGCCAAGAATCACATAAACACATTAGCTAAACATGATACTTGTGCATGTTGTGCCTTTCATCAGAGGGCGCTGCCAAGTGACCTAAACCTCGCTACACCCCCATCAGGCACTGGAAGATCAATTCACACAACTTTAAAGCAGTTAAATTGAAAGCTGCCATATATCAGAAGATTAATGCACAGGATTTAGACCAGAAGTGCATTGAGTTTATAAACTACTTCCTGCAAGGACTGCAAGTGGCAGCCTGAAAAAGAGGAAGAACATGGAGCAAGGGCTGCAGAGAGAAGATGGCTGCAGCCCGGGGACTAGGCATCCACAGTTCCTGACCTAGACCACCTGGACTCTTTGGATATAATACCTCTTCGTGGATTTTTGTTGTGTGAGTTCAACCTAGTTTTCCCTGAAGCTCCCCAAAGCTTTTAGCAGCTGTGAGCTCCAGCAGCAGTAGTGCCCAGGGTCAGGCACACAAGATTTGAAGAGCCATCTCCCTTAGCTTAGAATTGTTCGCACCATCATGAAAATTGGCTAAAAAAAATTACCAGGAGATTAATTACTTTCAGCCTTTCCAAGCTAAACTCCTTCCCGTAGTCTTGGTTGATCACAATATTTTTAAGACGTAATCTGGCAACGGCATCAAAGCTAATGTCCTGGATTTTCAAACAGTCTGCAAAACCTCAAACATTCACAGATTAATACAGAACTACTGCCAAACTTCAGCTCCAAGCATGGACTTAGCTGTTGTGCATCCACCAGCAAATAATCAGTTTGTGTAGCTTAATTGCATGCATTTCCTTGAAGATACTGATAACCTAAACTACGACCATTGTGCAAAGGTACTTCTTAGATATCTAACATCTAAGTAAATCCCAGAAATCATCCAATCAAATGCTGAGACAATCAAATACCACGGGGCAAGAAGCTACTCAAGCACAGCACTCAGTGGGCTGCAGATCGTTTTGTTGCATGTACTCATCTGGAATCTGATCACTTTCAAGGACATATCAAGCACATCCTCTTGTATGGAAGGATATACCTTTCTTCAAACTTTCTTCAAACACAATTAGCCATAAAAACATATAAAGAACACAAGGATTTAGTGGCTTACAAACATCATGACACAGAATAATTAGTTTTCTTCAGACTATGTCGATAAAAACAACTTGAGTACCAAAGAAACATTGGTTAGGCAATGGCACTGTGGTCCCTTGAAGGTTAAACCAAAGAGAAATTGTACAGTGATCTATTTTCTCAATAAAGTAACTGATGTATTCAGCAAGGAAAGAAGTATGTGGACTCACATGACAGAAAGTTAACATGGTGTTTTTTGTTGTTACCTTAAAATAAATAAATAAGCCTCCTATAAACAAAATCATTCTCCTTACTAAAAGACAGAAGCTATTGTTTCAAATCTCAGGACAGACTATTAAGACTCTCTGCTGCAATCTCAGCCCTTCCTATTTCCCTCAGCCCTCTCACCATAAACAGTGCCCCTCTGAGTTCTGGAAGAAATAATCAGGCAATTAGGCTTTTCCCATCCCTGCAGGCACCACAACTAGCACAAAGTGGAAGAAGTAAAACTAATACAACTGCAAAATTGTAACTAAGTTGAAAGAAAGAATTTCTTAATAATTAAGATTTTAATTAAATAAACAACAAATATTTTTCAAGTAAAATTGACACTGGATACCAACTGTTCTCCCTGAGTAAAACCACTGCCGTTGTCATTTCCTCATCTGAAGTTCCTTTAGGAACCTTCAACAACACATACAAAACATTATGTTACTATACATTTCCAGATGAAATGTATTTTCTAAAACACAAGAAATTAAAGACCTGTTCATAACTTTTCTTTAGAAGAGTACATTTGTAGCTAGCTCTTTTAGTTTATAGTTATATGTTTAAAATATATATTTGAAATACTGCAATTATTCAGTAAGTTATGTCATTTGGTATTAAGCTGCAAATCTGCATCACTGGCTCTTCTGTGTGAATGAGATCTGTAAACCAAGGAGTATACTATTGCCAGCATCAAATCATAATTTACGAAATGTAAGATTTAAAAGATGTGGGGAAGGAGCTACACCTACTCAGCCTATGTTATGAAGATTGCTTTCTGTATGAAAATCCTCCATTTGTTTCCAAAACCTTTGGAAATACTTCAATTAACACCCAGTTCTCACAGAAATCAAAAAGCAGATGTTCCTAGTTTTAGTGCTTTAGCAGCTTTCCTCATTTTCAATGAAAACTCCATCTGCTTCCATGCAATGTTGTGTACTGCTACAAGATTGTATTTTATTGCAGGATACCTTCCATCTGACATTGTATTTTACATTTAAAAGGAGAAAGAGACATAAAGCCATAGAGTAATCAAATAAATGGAAGTCCTATAACCAGTTGTACTTTATAGCATTGTATATTAAATATGCATATATGTATATAATAAACACACAATGCCATAGAGAGGGGTGGGAATGCTTTTTGGAGAGCTTCTTTGCCATTATTTTCATGATAACACATGCTTTACTCTATTGTTTAACTATATTATTCAAGGACATATTTTTCAAACTTTAACTCTCAGAGTATTATTACATGTTGGCCCAGAGAAAGCTCAAGAATTTCTTCCCCCTGCGGCCCTGCCTATGACAGAAAACTCATTCTTTTGGCATCTCTGTTTTAAATTACAAGTTGTGTCCATTCCCATTAAATGGTTGTAAGAGGCAGCAAAAAGTGAACTGAAGTGCTTCAAAAGAAAACTTTTCGCTACAGTTTTTCAAAAACGCAGTGGAATTCAGGAGCAGGCACACAAGTATGCACACACAAATGTTTAAGTCTTCCCTTATGGCAAAATCTCCTTTCAAGCACCTTTGCTTCCCTCTCTGCCACCCACCACAACCAACACACAGCAAGCACTTGAGCACAGACGAGAACTCAGGCTGCCTGAAACTTTGGAGGCATCACCAATTCCACTAGGGCATACAAGAAACCCTGACATGGGCCTTAGGAGGTGAATGGCAGAAACTGATGGGAAATATTCTGGTTAGAAGAATAAATGCGCTTCCTGCTCTTCATATCCAGATATAAATTGAAAAGTTTGACACGGAAGAAAATGCTTCTGAGGGAAGAAAATAAAAACAATTTCAAATGCCATTGAAATTAAAGCGCCTTAATTAGATCCGTAAACTCTTTCCTCCATTTGAGTGATCTAATACTAAAACTTCTTATAGTTTGTATTTCTGTTGACGTTCCACAAGGCTTCGCCTCCTCCCCTCAGTGAAACCTTCAAGTTTTAGGCATAACCAATAAGGGTTGGCACCAATGAACACCATAAAAATAAAAACTGATAGGAAGCAGAAGGCTGTGGTCACATGAAAGCATACAGCAAAAAGTGCAACATGCAGTTGAGATAAGCAGATTAAAATAAGATACGGGATATATTTAGGTTCACTGTCAAATATAACACTTGTGGGTTTTTTTTTTTTTT
>NW_011122887.1:0-3833 GCF_000146605.3 Meleagris gallopavo
CAAAAAAAAAACAACAAGATACATGATAGACAGACTGCTCCCTTGCCAACTTCCTCTGCCCTGCTTGGTGGTCAGCACTCCAGACAAAGCAGTCCTGCTTACCCAGCCCCATCAGCAGCACCCCTATTTCACTGTCACTGTCCCAGGGAGCACAGTGGACTGTTCTGATCACACAGTGCACGTAGTGGTACAGGATGCACCCTCCCCTCCTGCATCTGCTGAGACAGCTCCAGCACTGTAAAGCTTGCCCTCGCCAGCACTGTGAGGCTCTCAGCGCCATCTTTCTCTTAAATTCCTATTGGTGCACAGAGTGACATCCCATTTCCTAATAACACAGACACTGTGGAAACTTAAGCACATCCCGAAATCTTAATCTAAAGTAGTGAAAAGTCAATGTTTTACGAGTGGATAGTAATAGCACAATGTATGTCTTTGAAAGATTCTTACAGGTGCAGACATTTGTATGAAGGAGTTCAAGAGCTGTGTCTTTCATATTTGCCAAAAGAACAGAGCTTCATCATTCCTAGCAGCTAAGTAGATCATAGAAGTGTAAAAAGATTCTCAAAAAGAGAAGCTCTTCTGCAAAAATCTTCTTCGTTATTATTCATTTGGAAATGAAAAAGCCTGTAAAAACTGCTATTTCAAAACCAAAGTAATGCATGCATGTTTAATTTTAAACATATGTAAACTTTTTACAAAATGTGTGTATAATGTGGAAGTGATTAATCAGTGATTAATCACAGTCATTGTATTGCTTTATTGTTAAGTAACATTTACCAGACTAGATAATCAAATTTTTCTGATGTGAATAAAATAAGCACTAGCATAGCACAGTACATCTATCTGAACATTCACTATACGCAAAATATTTTATTTCTGCTTTATTCAAAATGAAATAGAATTGCCATGATGCCATACCACAAAACTGTTTAATTTCTAAATAAATCTGCACTTTCATATCCCTCTCTTTGAAAATTCATGGGATAGATAACATTGTATCTGCTGACTTATTTGTGCTGAAAGATGTAAGATTAGGAATTGAAGTATGTTTGAAGGAATTGTAAACTTCAATTATTTACAGCTACAGAACTTCACAGAGCAGAATGGGGAATGCAAAAAGTGCAGAGCCCTGCAATAAGACTCAAGGCTTTCAAGACTATATAAGCAAGAAGAGATCTGTCAGCCTGACATTCAAAAAGGACCAGATTGCAACAGCGGCAAATGGATTTATTTTGGGGACAATTCCCAAGCCCAGTGAAGGTAACATGAATCACTTAGCTAATTTCAGTTCTGTCTGCATGATGGTTTTGTCTTTTTTTACATTGTCAACTGTACAAATATTGGTTGATTAAGCTTTACACTATCTGCATGATACGCATTCCTTCACAGACACCTCTCTTTCAGTAGTATCAGTTTCAAACTGTTTACATCTACATTTGTGTTCTTTGGTCCCAAAGCATCCTCAGCAGTCCTAAGTGAATCCAACTCAAGTTCAGGCTACCAACAATCCTTGTGAAGGCTGACTTCCTAAGAGCAGCAATGAGCTACCACTACAAAGCAAAATGGAGGCCACTGAGCCCCATCCCTGGGGTGTGGGGTGGGTGACAAACTTGGTTCAACCTCACTCACGTGTCATTCTGTATCTCCATAACTCTCCCACCATCTTCTGTTTCCTCTCTGTGCATCAGCCTGCTTTGCTGTGCTTTACCATGCTCTCATTATCTGCTCGTTTGAAAACTTCTTGTACGTTTTTAAAAATCCTCATATTTTATCCAATTTTATCTTTTAAGAAGAGCTTTTATCCTCTACATGCTTTATCTGCAAATCTAAGCTAAGACTTTCTCCAAGATGCATAGATATAAGTGCTACCCATGCTCACTGTTCCATATTTCAACTCAGTCTGTAGAATTGCCTGGTGCTTACAAGCAAGAGCATGTATGAGGAGACTATTAAAAACAGACTTCTGCAGACACTCACGGAACACAGATTTTAAAGAGACTGCAGCATGAACCTACTTTGGAGGAGACAGCACGCGTAACTCTTTAGTATCAATAGCGGTGGGTTGGACAGACATTTACAGATCAGTAAATTCAACACATTTGATATATTTTAAATGCCATGGGACACTCATTCAGGAAAGGGAAAGACTTCCCACAGTCCCTGTCAGAAAAGCTATTAAATAAACCAGACAAAGAAGTGACCATATTGTTCTTGAGCTGGACAAAATATACATGTTTTCCTTTTATGCAGTGTAGCTAGAGAAATTATCTTTAAATTGTATTAAATGTGACAGTAGCTGGATTTTATTTTTAGGTATGATGTTGCAGGCAAAGCCTGTATGATCCTGAACAAAGCCATTTTTGTTTTTAAAAATCGTGAATTTTACCTTCCTAGGAAATTCAAACCCATTGATGGGTGTCAGGTGGTTTTTCTAAACTGTAGGACTGATGGTCACACGGCTGTAAAGCAACAACAATGTCAAGTGACATTAGAAACGGAAGAACAGTCAAAGTTCACATCTCATGATCTCAAATATTCAGTTACTCCTGAGGAAAATAAATATATCTGTTTCACAAATTTAAATGCAATCTAAATGGTGATATTGTGATCTGTATATTCCAAAAATCTCTGTGAGTGTAGATATAATAAACACCATACATAAAAACTATTCATTTGCAACATGATCTGAAAAAAAAGTTTACTTGGTCCTTGGTAATGATCTACTCATCTTATAAGGATTTTGTCAAGAGGTTGTTTTTTTCAGTAAGATTTCCACAAGACTGTGAAGAAGAATATACAACACAGATCTTTATCACTAGTGCAACAAATGAAAACATCATTACAATAACATTTATAAGCTAGTTCCATCTCATAAAACAGCCATGTTGAGTGGAGAAAATTGAGTACTGGTAATTGGGAAGCAACGGAAGTTTTCTTAAACCACTTTCACAATGGGAATAGCCCCATCTCATGGGGAAGAAACACGAGGACATGTGGTTCCTCAGCTATCAGACTAGAGAACTGCAGAAGTAAAACAAACCAATTCAGTCCACAAATTCCAAGACAGAGCAGTACAAGATACAGATAGTAGCACAACTGAATTTTGTAAGTCAGATATATACTGAAGCCAAACACTGCTGATAGCTGCCTGAAAGCTTCTCTGAGATGCAATGTTTACCAGCATCTTATGAAGGCTATTATGGACACAGCTCTGAGAGTGGTACTGTATTAACACCATTGACTTTCAGACTGTAATAAACACAGATAACACAATATGTTAGGTATAGCTAAGGCAAGGTGTTTGAATTTGGAGCACTGCATAAAGCATATCAAATACTTCTGATGTATCTGTGATGTTTTTCAGTGACTTGGATTCCTCCACAGGCAAACACACTGCTTCTGCTGCAGATCTTCAAAAGACATCTGTGCTCTGGTAGGGGTGCAACACCCACCTATCTCCAGTCTATGCACCAGATTTTGGTACATTTATCTTTGGAAATGAGATTTAAAGCCTTTTGTTTGGAGCCTGTAACTGATTTCAGTGTGAAGAATCAGATTCTTCATAATTTCACTTGCTTAGCATTAGTTTATATGTTTTATAGTTTTATATGAACATCTTCTGTATATCACTGCAGAAGTATTATACACAATCACTGTTTTAGAAAAAGACTGTTTAATAAATAAAGCCACTTCCTGAAAGTCCTTATTTGTATTGGTACCCATTTATTTATAAGTACAGTGTAAGGTTCTCCTTGGCAAACTGATCTTGCAATATCCAGAATCTCAGCTCCGGTGACCTTGCACTGCTGTGTGTGGTATCTTCCACAGAGGAT
>NW_011122887.1:3853-4756 GCF_000146605.3 Meleagris gallopavo
AATAATAATAAATTAAAAAACATTGCTATGCCATTGACTATGGAGTCTATTTTCTACGAATGTGCATATAGGTAGCCAGTATTTGCAAATCAGTCTTAATTTAGAACTTATAAGTTTAGCAAAGTAGGATTGACAGTTCTTTTGGGGGAGCCTCAATTATTTCAGAAGCGGGAAAAATTTTGCAGACTCTTTGCAGTCTCAATTCCCCCAAATTTCCAACATCATGTAATTATATTTAGAAAACAGTTTAATTTTAAAGGATACTGTTAAGCAATTTGGATTTAAGTTAATTCTAATTTGCAGATACTGATCCTTCTGTACTGACACAAGGAATTGTCGTCATATTCTTAGATGATGATCTGGTGATATGTTTAGAAAGCATACATTCATAACTCAGCTGCCTGAGCAATCTCAGCTCTATGTTGCAATTATGATTGTGTTTATATGAGTTTTAGCTAGCAAATAATCTTGTTCTTTTGCACTCTCATGTTGTATATACCATGCCACATTAGTATGGCATCATTCCTAAAATAATATACACTGCTTCACAGCAGGGCTAATTAGTCCTGGTTTTGTGATATACTAATAGCTGCTAAATGGCTCTTAGTTGGCTCAGGCTCTGAGAAGAGCTTACTCATGTCTGTTGCAGCATACCATTTAGTAATACCTCATGTGGTAAACATATTAATTAATGTTACTGACAGCATGGGTGGTCCATTTATTTTTTCTTTTGACATGTGAAAGCAGAACAACAGGTAGCAGACTGTTCTGCCTGTTCTTTAACCTACACTGTGAGTTAGTCAAAAAAAGAAAATAATTCTTTTTTTTATTGCAGGTCCTGAGTTTTGTTCATGCCGAAACTATTACTTAGGTTTTTCATTTGTATCTCAGCAAAATAATTCT
>NW_011122887.1:6381-7401 GCF_000146605.3 Meleagris gallopavo
TATTTGTTTCATGCTTCCTACCGAAGAATTTTCATTTTTAAAAAAACATATCTTGGCCTAAAAATTCTGAAATTACCCTTCCACAGTTACAAAACTTATATACAAAATACTTGTTTGGATCTTCTCTCTTAAGAAGATACTCACTTCTTTATGGTGTCTACTACTCATAAAGTAAGTACAGTAAAAGCATTTAAAATGCATTGGCTCATACATTCACAAATCTTCAAATTCCTCATGTAGATACAACTTATATACTTCCATATATAAAATTATAATGTACCCTCTCTGTTCATTTTGCGGAATTAAAAACAACTAATATTATAGTCCACTTCGGAGACACACAAAAAATAGCTACACTAAATCACAGGTGTCAGCTTAAGCCATCCATTAGGAAATAAAAGAACCAATTGAATTGTAGAGGATCATCTTCTCATTTTATACTGCAGTCTCACACTGACAAATTCTGAAATTCAAATTTGTATAAAGCAATATCACAGATAGATTTGAGCAAAATCAAGCAACCTATGCTGAAAAAAAATGAGATTACTTTCAGATAGATAGCCAAGATAGAGAAACTACTTTGGCTCATATGATACCATAGTAGTCAGCTTAAATTATGGAAAAGAGACAAAGAAGACATACAGGTTAAAGAGACATGTTAGGTGTAGTTGGACTGTAATTTAACATAGTGGCATTGATAAAACATCTTGAGAAACAACACTTTGAGTTTGATTAGTAGGTCAGTCAAGCAGAAAGCCGAGGAATTGTCTGGAAGATGAAGTTGATTCAGTGATATTTTCTGAATAGAGACAACTGCCTGGCTACAATACCTCAGTCTCTTTGAAATTGAGATAGAGCAGATTTATGAAGACTATAAAGAAGGAATAGCAACAGTCCAGATAAGAAGTGATTAATGTATGACTGAGGATTTCAGGAACAGAAAGGTCAGTATAATGTCAAATGCAGACAATGTTCTATAGGTGGTACATTTACAGGAAAAAAGAAAAGAAAAGAAAAGAA
>NW_011122888.1:0-2548 GCF_000146605.3 Meleagris gallopavo
CCCCCCAGGGACCCCCCCTCAGATTCAGCACCTCCCGGCGGCGTCGGACGGAGGTGGGGACGCTGCGCTGGTCTCCATTGGAGGTCTGGCGGCGCCGCGCTTCGTTAGGAGCGCCTTCGTTAAGGGCGCCGCTCATTAAAGGCCTTGTGCTGATGGGAAAGAGGGTTTTTTTGGGGGGGTGGTTGGGGGGGAGGAGGAGGAGGAGGGGGGGGAAGGCTGAGGGGTGAGCGCCGCTCGCAGCCCGAAATCCGTCTCCGTCCTCCATTCTTGTTGTCTTCCTCATCGCGGCCTTCATCCCCACCCCCTATAGGGCCTTTGGTCTCATCCTCCTCATCCTCACCATCCTCTTCATCCTCCTCATCCTCACCATCCTCCTCGTGGCCTTCATCTTCAGCGTCACCTTCCTCATTCTCATCATCCTCCTCACCCTCACCATCCTCTTCATGGCCTTCATCTTCAGTTCAGTGTCACCTTCCTCATCCTCACCATCCTCTTCACCCTCACCATCCTTCTCGTGGCCTTCATCTTCAGTGTCACCTTCCTCATCCTCGCCATCCTCCTCGTCCTCACCATCCTCTTCGAGGTCTTCATCTTCAGCGTCACCTTCCTCATCCTCCCCGCTGTCCTTTTCTCTGGGACCTTTGGTGTCATCTTCACCGTCCTCCTCGTGGCCTCCACCTTCACCCCCATCCTCCCCTTTAGAGCCTTCATCCCCTTCTTCTTTAGGGCCATCATCCTGAGAGCCATCTTCCTCACCATCCTCCTCTTCAGGGTCCCCATCGTCATCTTCCTCCTCCTCACCATCATCTTCCTTCTTAGGGCCCCACTTTGCCCTCGCTGTCACCTACTTGGTGTTGCCTTCCTCCTTGGGTTCTTCCTCTTCCCCCTCGAGGCCTCCATCCTCTTCCTCCTCAGGACCTCCATCTTCATCCCTAGGCCCTCCATCCTCTTCCTCCTCAACATCTTCTTCCTCTCTGGGTTCTTCATCCTCTTCCTCCCTCAACTCCGCCCCATTCCTACTCAGTGTCACCTCCACCCTCTTCCTCGGCGCCTCCATCATCACCTTCATCTCCCTCCTCGAATCCACCGCCTTCCTCCCCACCACACTCCTCCTCTTCCTCCTCCCCACCACCCTCCTCCTCTTCCTCGGGTTCTTCATCCCCCTCCTCGGCTTCTTCATCCTCGTTGCGGCCTCCATCTTCCTCCTCACCACCCTCCTCCTTCTCCTCGAGCCTCCCATCTTCCTCCTTCCTCCCTCCATCCTCTTCCTCTTTGCGTTCTTCACCCTCTTCCTTCTCCCCTCCCACCCCGACACACGCCGGCGGGTGACAGCAGGGACAGTCGGAGCGGTGCGAGGGTTGGGCATCGCGGCGGGGGTTGTAGAAATCTACAGAGGGGAAGACAGGAAACACCTGTAGGGACAACACCCGTAGGGGGAACAACACCAGTAGGGGGAGCAACACCCGTAGGGGGAGCAACACCCGTAGGGGGGTGAAGGTTGGGTGTTGGGTTGTAGAAATCTAGAAAGGGGAAGACAGGAAACAGCTGTAGGGACAACAGCTGTAAGGAGAACAACACCCGTAGGGGGAACAATTGGGAGGGGGGTAATGGTTGGGTGTTGGGTTGTAGAAATCTACAAAGGGGAAACAGCTGTAGGGAGAGCAACACTTGTAGGGTGAGCAACACCCGTAGAGGGGTGAAGGTTGGGTGTTGGGTTGTAGAAGTCTACAAGGGGAAGACAGGAAACACCTGTAGGGAGAGCAACAGCTGTAGGGTGAGCAACACCCGTAGGGGGAACAGTTGGAGGGGGGTGAAGGTTGGGTGTTGGGTTGTAGAAATCTACAAAGGGGAAACACCTGTAGGGAAAGCAACACCTGGAGGGGGGTGAAGGTTGGGTGTTGGGTTGTAGAAATCTACAAGGGGAAGAGAGGGAACAGCTGTAGGGGGAACAGCTGTAGGGGGAATGAAGGTTGGGTGTTGGATTGTAGAAATCTACAAGGGGAAGACAGGAAACACCTGTAGGGAGAGCAACACCTGTAGGAGGGTGAAGGTTGGGTGTTGGGTTGTAGAAATCTACAAAGGGGAAACACCTGGAGGGGGGTGAAGGTTGGGTGTTGGGTTGTAGAAATCTACAAGGGGAAGACAGGAAACACCTGTAGGGAGAGCAACACCTGTAGGAGGGTGAAGGTTGGGTGTTGGGTTGTAGAAATCTACAAGGGGAAACAGCTGTAGGAACAACAGCTGTAGGGAGAGCAACACCCGCAGGGAGAGCAACACCCGTAGGGGGGTGAAGGTTGGGTGTTGGGTTCTAGAAATCTAGAAAGGGGAAACAGCTGTAGGGACAACAGCCGTAGGGACAGGGACAGTCAGAGGGGTGTGGTGGTGGGGTGTTGGGTGTGGGGTTGTTGAAATCTACGCGGAGAAGACACCGAACACCTGTAGGACCACCGCCTGTAGGACCACCACCCATGGGGTGACCCCTACCACCATAGGGTGACCCCCACCCCCCATGGGGTGACCCCCCCACCCATAGGGTGACCCTCCAAAC
>NW_011122888.1:6237-6315 GCF_000146605.3 Meleagris gallopavo
AAGGCCACTGGGGGACCTTATGGGGGTTCCTATAGGAGAGCGGGGGTCGATGTGGGCTCCTATAGAGTTTCTATAGGG
>NW_011122888.1:8290-11332 GCF_000146605.3 Meleagris gallopavo
CCCCATTCATTCCTATGGGGCAGGCAGCCCTGCCTTCAATTCCCCCTCTTGGGGAGGGCGGGGGGCATTTAGGGGGTGGGATTCCCTTCAGTTCACAGGGAAATGGGCGTAATTGGGGGAATTCCTCTCTAGAAAAGGATAAGGCATTGGAATCTTTAGTTTGAGTTATTTTGGTAGAAGTTTAATGACTTTTTTTTTTAATCTTTCTATGTAATCGGTGGTGAATGAGGTCTTGGGGGGCGGGGGGGTTGTGTGATACACAGAAATGTGCAATAAATGTCCCCCCTTTGTGGGTTGTGTTGGTCTGTAGCGATGAGGTTTCAGTCTGTCGAGTTTGGTTGGGGTGTCTCTGGTGATCAACGTACAGAAAAAGGGTCTTTTTTGTAGCTGTTTGTGTGGCTTTGTGCACTTTGTGTGGGAATGACACGGAGTTCAATGTGTCACGTAGGGAGGAGCGTTAAAACTTGGAGATTTGTTGCAATTAAAAGTATTTTAAGCATCAAAACCATCAATATCCCCATGCGTGTCTGTGTAATTTGCTTCAGCGTGGCGATACTTTGGCAAAGGTCGGTTTGGGGCTTCTTTTTAACGTACATAAACAAATTTCTGCCCACACGCATTTGGTACGAAGTGAGAATGAAAACTCAGTGATTCTTAAGGGCCTTTTTGGCCAAATTGCTGTGAAATGGTGAATCTTGACCCAAATTACAGCGGATTTGGCCCAAATAAAGGTGAGTGTGACCCAAATTAAGGTGGATTTGGCCCAGATGGGCCCCAATTCCAGCGTGTGAGTGAATTTATCATAGAGATCTGATGGGGTTTGTGATACGTGGGCAGGAATTAATGTCTTGTTGGCACCGATGTCAAGATAAGCTGACACAAATGGGTAAAACTGACACAGGTTTTGTCACCAGTTTACCACACTTGAAGAATTCGATGCGATTTGAGGGGAATTGAAGCAGATTTTGACTCAAATGGTCAGAAATTTGGAGCACAGAGTTGGGTAGTAAGGAACCCAGGCAACATCTCTGTTTTTGTCGCTCACTGCCAAATGTTTGATGTGAGTTTCGGTGGGCGTTGATGGGGGTTTTGCACACAAACACGGAGAAGATTTGGTGCAAAAGTTTGAGGGATGTTAACAGATGTAATGCGGAAAAATGAGTGTAAGAGCGATGGGAATTGAGGGGAAAAAGCCATAAAGGTGACAGGAACCAACAAAGGGAACGTAGTGGGATTGGCACAAAAGAACTGGGGAGGAATTGGCAAAAATTGACACAAAGGTGCGAGGGGAAGTTGACATAATTTGACCCAAAGTCACGATGTGAGATGGACAGAAACGGGCTCAAAAATGAGGTCTGGTATCGGCCCAAATTGACCCAGAGTTGTGGCGTGCAGCGGACAGAAATTGACTCAGAATCACAGTGTGGGATGGATGGGTTTGGATGGAGGTTTGGGCAGGAAAGGAGCAGAGATGGGCACCGTTGTGACCCACGTTGTGCTGTGGGGCTGACAAACAGTTTGATGTGAGTCTGACCCACGTTGTGCTGTGGGGCTGACAAACAGTTCGATGTGAGTCTGACCCAGGTTGTGCTGTGGGGCTGACCCACATTTTGATGTGAGTCTGACCCACGTTGTGCTGTGGGGCTGACCCACATTTTGATGTGAGTCTGACCCACGTTGTGCTGTGGGGCTGACCCACGTTTTGCTGCAGGTCTGACCCATGTTGTGCTGTGGGGCTGACCCACGTTTTGCTGCAGGTCTGACCCACGTTGTGCTGCGGGGCTGACCCACGTTGTGCTGCAGGTCTGACCCACGTTGTGCTGCAGGTCTGACCCACGTTGTGCTGCAGGTCTGACCCACGTTGTGCTGTGGGGCTGACAAACAGTTTGATGCGAGTCTGACCCACGTTGTGCTGTGGGGCTGACCCACATTTTGATGTGAGTCTGACCCACGTTGTGCTGCAGGTCTGACCCATGTTGTGCTGTGGGTCTGACCCCCGTTGTGCTGCAGGTCTGACCCCGATTTGATGATGCGGGTCTGACCCAATTGAGGTGTGAGAAACGTGGGCTTGTCAGGCAGCGCACAAAGCACAGCTACAAGCATCGCAAAGCTGCCGTATTGTGGCACAAAATTAACATCTCTGTTAAATGAACGACGCTCCTACAAGAGTCCCATTGTCACAGACTTGTTCCCCAACGACCCCAAATGGCCGCGATTCCCCCCAAACACGCCTCGTTTAACGCTGCGCTCTGCCTTTCCCCGCAGATTACAGCCAGACCGCGACGCAGAGGTACGTCCCACCCCCACCCCCCGACCCCCATGTCGCCTCCAAACCCCAAAACCCACTGGATTTCCCCCACGACAGCTACGGGGCGTACCCAGCCCCGCCGACACAGGGCTACTCGCAGCAGAGCAGCCAACCCTACGGGCAGCAGAGCTACAGCAGCTACAGCCAGCCGGCCGACGGGGCGGCCTACAGCCAGAGCAGCTACAGCTCCTCCTACGGACAGGCGCAGAGCAGTAGGCACCTCCCCCATCCCCATCTCGCACCCCGCATCTCTGCTGTTCCAACCCGAAACTCGCCTTCTTCACCCCAGATCCTTTTCTTTTCCACCCACGAGTCCATTTTAACCCCACGTCGGCCGTTCTCATCTGTAGTTCCCTCTTTGTAACCCCGGTCTCCGCTTCTTTGTCCCAAATCCTTTCTTCTCCCCCATAAATTCCCACCTTTTGGCTCTGGATTTCCAGTTTTCAGCTCCAAATCCTTCCTTCTTCGCTCGCTATCCACGTATTACAGCCACAACCCAACATCTCTTCCCTCCAGATCTCCGCTTTTTGACCCCGAATCCCCAGTTTTCCAGCAAAATGCTTTTCTCCCTTGGATCCCCATTTTCTTTCTGCTTTTTACTCCAAAACACTGCAGATTTCCACTTTTTGTCCCCAAATGCCCCCTTTTTTGTTCCAAAATCCACATTGTCTGACCTAAATCTGCCTTTTCTGACCCCAAATGCTTCCTTCCTTCCCCCTTTTTGCCCCCAAAAC
>NW_011122889.1:0-4048 GCF_000146605.3 Meleagris gallopavo
AATAAAAATAAAAGAAATACTAGGAGAAAAAAGAAAAACACTCATATACACTTTCACCCATGAAAATCTAGAAGGTTACAGGTAAAATACTTCTCAGAATTCACCTCATCAGTGTCGTTTTGGAAATCTCATTCTGCTGTTAAGTAGCCCAAACACAAGTTAGGTCCCACATAAAGTTCAGTCATTTCATAGCAATGGTTTCTAGGGACACAGTTTCAGTGTTGGTCATCCCCAGTGGAGGAACCATATTAGTTGTATCTCTCTCAGAATTTCTCAGGAGAATGCAAATCTCCATGTTTACATGGGATAGAAAGCAGTGCAGTTGAGGATATGGGGGATTATCGGATTATCTACTTTTCTTCTGGCTGCTTTTTTGTCAAGTGTAAAAAAAGGGTAAAGATCGCTACAGAAAACTATTTTAGAGTTACATTACTTTCTTTGATTATGCCCCTGGTCTTGATTCTGTGCTCATCATTTGGCTTTATGCGGGGCTGCAGAAATAGATAATGAGAATAGCTGGGAGAAACTATGGTACAGTATTTGAGATGTTCTGAAAATAATGGAATTAAAAGTGTCAATAGTTAATTTTATTTATGGTATCAGTATGTGACCCTTCACTTGTATAAACACAAAATCCTTTGCTGTTTTGTCTCTATGTAACAGAGTGGGCAATTATACTCTAGGATAGAATCATAAGGTACTATTACCTATGTAAAAGAAGATATAGTATGTTTAACTTCAAGGTCTAAAATGTCTCTACAAATCTGTAAGCAAGAGATAATCAAAAAGGCAGCTTGATAAACTACGTCTTGCAATGGGTTCTTTGGTACAAAACTGAAGATAATTTCCTTTTCCATTGAAGATAACACAAATTTTGCTATTGATTTCAGCGGATGTAAGTGTCTGATCCACCTTCCCTTTTCTGACTCTTTCACCTGTCAGCTGTGTGAACACAGGGAGACAAAGGCAGCTACATTCCTCTCCCTCTATCATTTATTACACCTGCTCAGGCTGTGAGCTCTGTTATACCATGCAGGGAATTTCTCTGATGATAAGTTTAAGACGTGGAAAGCTACATGGGACCCAGAAGTTATTTCAGGAGTCATTGCAGGGTAGATCAGAACTATCTTTCATTGCCAACTATTGGCTTAGTTAAGGAAGCAGTACAAATGAAAGCATTATGTTTTTGGAGTTTCTCTGCTTATTTTTCTCCATTCACAGGAAACCTTTTCTTTAATTTCAGAATACATAATATTTAAGCATTATGTATTTCTTAGTTGGTTAAATAAGGTTTCAAATAAAACTTGTCAGCACTCATTTACAGTGTTTGATCACTTTTGAATCTCATTCACTCTGAATGACACCCAAATAGAAGTGTGAGGTCTTTCTTTTAGAGTGGGTCTTCTCACTGACAAGTTACTGAAGAAAAGGAGGCAAAAAAAGTTAACACTATTTGTCTGATTGATAGCTAATAAGGCCCTTTCACAAAGACACTTGGAGTGTTGTTGCAGCCTGCTGCCCAATTAGCAGATCCCTTTTAGCACTGCTCTACTAGCTCATCTGTGACTGTGCTATATTATCCAACTGAAAAAAAATTACATATATATATATAGAAAAAAGCTTCTATATTAATCTTTATCAAATCTATGTAGAAAATATAGAATAAGATATTAGTTATTAATATGTATGACTATTTGCATACATACATATCATGTTTATCTGAGAAATCAGAAGGAAGCACATACATCCATATAGAAATACTTAAAATATCTATTATAATTCGCCTGTGAAATGGTTAACATGGAAATAAATTGACATTCTTTTTCTATAGGTGTTACAAATATTATCTCCAAGTCACAGTTAAATTTCATACTTGATGCTTCAGCTCATGCCATGTTTTTAGTTAGTGATGGCCTATTAAGCTGCTAATTTATATACTGTTGTGAAGGCCTCTGTAAATGCTGCTCTGTAAATAATAGAGCAGTGATCCATAACCACCTTCCATGTAACAGCACAGAGTCCACTGCTGCTAATATGAAAGAACTGCTGGTTGCTAGGTGCCAAAATGCTGCCTGCCTATTTAGGAACTGCTATAGTTTTGTCTCCCTGCTAAGATGACAAAAGTGTAATTAGAGATTAATCAAGAGCTACATTAGTGCCATAGTTTCCTGCAGACTGACTTTTGTTGCTCACCAGCAGTTAAGTGCATCTGCCTGTATTTACCAGTTCTCAGGAGATTTAAAAATTTATTGTCATATTTACAAAGACAGCTACAATAAGAGTTATCAAATCATGAAGAAAACTTGGTGAAATGCATATGATTTGCAATTGCAGTACGACTCCATATTTATTTTTTAAATATTACCCATATGAGAAAGATTTTAAATTTCCTGATGTTTTGCACTGAATTCACTGGGATGAAGGGAAGAAGGCTTATACTCACAGACTATTTTAAAATGTTTTGGTTTATGTTACCATGTTGACATGTTTATGCTAATGAAGCATCATAAATATAAAACTTTGCATCATGTTTAATATTATTATTTAATTCTAAGTTATTTGTAAAGCTAATTAGATATCATATAGACAGCTATCTATTTAGATAGTAAACAACTTCCAGAGGTGCTAAAACCTTTAAATACTTCAATATGTTTAGAATTTCACATATTACTTAAGTATACATTTAGATATTCTCTTGATTATAGAGCCACAAGTTGTGCATTTATTGATATAAAATTACTAGGAAACTTTTGTGTAGGAGTCTTTCTTTCTGGTTGATAACTGTATCATATAGTAAAAGCCACAGAGTGATCTGTTCAGAAATTTCTCACATTAATAAAAATTCTGGTTTCAAATTATTGTTCCCAAATGGGGGCCTTTTAAAATTATCCAGATCTTTTCAGGAAAGATGTTGCATTTCCTGCCAAGCTCTAGTGATAACATAAAGAGGATGGATACAAAAACAGATGGAAAGATTATGGGACTCATCCAAGGTTGCACAACAAATCATTGGTATCTGAGAGCAAATCTCAGTCATTCTATGTATAACGGAGACTCTATTTTTAAATGAGAGAATACAGATAATATTACTTGAAGGTCTGCTCCAAAGCCTGCCTAGAAATCTGAATGAGTAATCAGCCCATGTTGAGCTCTTTGCTACAATAGATTTGGGTAATGTGGCACGATCACTGGGGAGTAAGTCTAGTTCTGAAGTAAAATGTGTGGTATTTCCAACTTTACAGGGGAACCAAGAATAACCCACTTCTATTAATGAGATCAATGCTTATGGTCTAATGAGCCAATAAAATGCACAAAGAAGACCATAAAACTACAGGTTGTGCAGCATACTCTGACAAGCTTTGTATAAACAATAATAGCCTATGTACAGAAAATACTGCATAAACAACTTTGCTGCAAATGGATTAATGATATAAAAATCTGCAGCCCAACTTTCCTTCCACTCCAACCTCCTTTAATGAAAGACAACTAAACTGTTTACATATATTGTGTTAGCAACTGAGAATTCAACTATAGCGACTCATTATTTTATATACATGTATGTATGTATGTATGTATGCATTTAGGTATATCCTACCTGTATTTACAAAATACATATCTATAAGATTGGTAGAATCCTAAGCAGGAATTCCAGTACTTGAGAAACAGGATGTGCATTCACAGATACAGACTTCCTAGGAGCAGTAATATTTAATAATAAAGTGGATCTAGAGAAGAAAGCTTAGTACTTTGGTTTAAGGCTCTGTAGATTTATTCATAGCACATTTCAGCAGTAAAGGAGAAACTTGGTATTTTCAAAGGAAAAGAGTTAGGAAAATCTTCTTATACTTGTTAGGTATTCTTACAGATATTATAGGCCCTTTAACTTACATAAGAACTACAGCTTTTAGATAACAAGCTCAATAATAAGCCCCTCATATATTACTTCCTAAACTTTTTGTGTCCTCTTCCTTTTGCAAAGGTCTTTACCATGTATACAAATAAAAAACGCTTTTTGAGAACATAATATTTTTCTTTTTTTTTTCTTTTT
>NW_011122890.1:0-2434 GCF_000146605.3 Meleagris gallopavo
GCCGCTGATTGACAGCTCAGCACTTGTTTACCACAGCTCCGCCGCGGCCCGGCTAAGCGGGACTGCTGAGCTGGCAGGACGGGGCCGGGGCGGTATGCGGGGCGAAGGCGTGCGGTAAAACAGTAAAACGAGGCGGAAGCCGCCTGCAGCCGTCCCCTCGGAGCGCTTTCCCCAGTCTCCTTCAGTCGCGGCGAGCTGGAGGTGCGTTCACGTGAATGCCTCCCTGCCAGTTTTTTCGCTATTCTGTTACATTTTAAAACGGTTTTTTTTTTTCCAAGATTCCTTTCACACCCCTGGGTTTACTGAGCATTGCCACGTTCCCGATTCTTTGCCACACCGTATCTTTGTAGGACAATAGGAGCCTAAAATCCCCCTCCGTGTCTCCATTAGTGCCTCCAGCTGCTGGCAGTAAGCGGTTGTCCCCAGACCATCGTGGTACCTGTCAGTATCCCAGCCCTCCTGGGTGGGTAGGAGGTGCTCTCGGCTGTTTTTCTCCCAACTTCGATTTTCATGGAGTCAGCATTTTTTTTGTTTGTTTTATGGTAATGATACCCGAATAAACCACAAATCTGTGATAGGGTCATAAGCAGTACAAGAGATGATCCCCTCTATCCTTCCACACATGCTCTGTGGCCATCTCTTTTTTTGTGCTCAATTCCTGAATGCTGGTGCCAGGCAGTATTTTTTTTTTTCCCTTTAAACTGAAAATTTCCAACTGAATTACTAAATGTATTTTACACACCAGACTTGGCTCTGGGTGTAAGGTAACTTATTGTTATTAAAGCTGCCTCTATTTCATATTATGTTTCATATGAGAATCGTTGTGGAAAATCAGATCAGTTTCCATAACTGATCTTTCTGGCAGGCCTTGGTATGGCAGTGGTGATGGCTGTGACATGTTGAGAAGCAGGATTATGAAATAAAGCAAATTTCTGCTTCCACATGAACCTGGATGGTTATACACACCTTGTGTTCAGTAACTGTAGTTCCTGGGACACTGTTTAAGGCACCACGATGAGTTTGCTAATCCCTTTTATTTTGCAGCTTATGCCTAAGTGATACATTTTGCTCTGTAAAATGAGTGCCAGTGGAATAGCATTTTGGTTTTTGCCTCCTAGATGATGACAACTCTGAGGAAGGCCTTCACACGATCCCTTCTGGAAGGCACGAATATGCATTCAGCTTTGAGCTTCCACAGACGTAAGTGCCTAGTTGTACCATGCTGCTGGGGCAGTGCGATGCCTGCAGACACGCCTGCTTTGGGTGGAGGGGAAACCTTTTCAATGGTGGCAGGAATTGTGCTGCAGCATGCAGCAGAGGACATCATCTCCTTCAGCTGAAGAGGTTGCTTTCAAACTTCACAAAATGGTAGCAGTGTTTCTGCCCAGTGGCTCGCTCACTCTTGACCAAGTTGTACAGACTGGCTATGCCTTGTGGTATTTTAACCCCTCCCAGGAGAAGTGAAGTTTAACTGGCTTGAGTCCTGCAGAGTGGCTGAAATAACTTCTAGCTTAACTGATACAGCCTTGCAGACCAGCAGAACTGGTGATAAGATCCCAGCTTGCTTATTTAGATTCAGTCTGGAACAGAAGTGACTATTTTAACTAGAGGAGATTGTTTCAGATTAAATGGGATGTGTCTTCTCAAGCTAGCCTCTGTACAAAAAGGCTGGATGGAAATAAGCAGATAAATGAGTGGATGAACTGAGAAACATTCCCATTGTTCATCTCATTTGTCTCAGAAAGCAGAAGCGAAGTGAGAGGGAGAGCTAAAATACAAACTCCAATAATACAAAATGCAGAGGGATAGTGACAGTCCAAAAACAGATGGAAAAAGAGAGAGGAAGGAGCCTTTGCTTGTAAAATTCAAGCAGTGAAGTCATTAAAGTTGGATAAATTTGGCAGACTCTTGCATGAAATAGCTAAGTACCTAATGCTAAAGCTGGCAAACCATCTGTTTATATTAGAGGTGCTGGCTTTAATAGAACCTGCAGGTCATAACCACTTCATGGGTCAGTATGAGAAGTGAACAGCATAGAACTTTACAACAGATAGTTGCTGGTGTACTGAAAAAGACCTGTGTATGTGGAGATCATGGCAACTTGCCATTATGTGAAAATCTCTACTGCAAGAAGTAAAAATGGCAGTTTTTATTTCCCTTGATTTGGAAGGGATGAAAAAGCAGGATAATAGATCAGTGTGAAATATTTAGTATGAAATTAAAGTACCACAACCAGTGGTTAGAACAAGTTGTTTAACCTGAAAAAACAGTTATGCAATCAACTTCAGGCAACACTGAAAAAACAGTGGCTGGTATTAAAGCTTAAAGGCCTGGAGTTTGGCACCTATTTACCATTTCCTATCAATGGGATATTTCCGAAGTTAATTAAGGAAAAAAAAATATGGAGCAATAGTAGAAAGAAGGAAAACAATGA
>NW_011122891.1:0-2874 GCF_000146605.3 Meleagris gallopavo
GGCCCCCCGCGGCTGCCGTGCAGCTCAGCCCCATTTCTCCCTTCTGCTGGCAGTGACCAGGACCGGGGCCGGCTCACCCCTTCCCCCGACATCATCGTCCTCTCCGACAACGAGGCCTCCAGCCCCCGCTCCAGCTCCCGCATGGAGGAAAGGCTGAAGGCAGCCAACCTGGAGATGTTCAAGGTAAGGGATCCCACCTTCGCCCGAGCTGCTCCCACACCTTCGTGCTTCCCGTTGCTCTCGGCACTGGGGCGCAGCTCGGCTCCCAGCGCCGTCGGCTCTGACCGACTTTCCTCCTCCTCCCAGGGGAAGAGCATAGAGGAGAGGCAGCAGCTCATCAAGCAGCTCCGGGATGAGCTGCGGCTGGAGGAGGCCAGGCTCGTGCTGCTGAAGAAGCTGAGGCAGAGCCAGCTGCAGAAGGAGAACGTGGTACAGAAGGTGCAGCTCAGCGTGGGGCCGGGTGGGGTGCGGCGCTGCGCAGGGCTGATGGCTCGTGGTGCTCAGGCTTTCCTCTGCTGCACGTTTGTCCTACCGTGGTGCAGCTGTCCTGCTGCCGTGAGGTCGGTGTGGCTGCTGCAGCTCTGCATCCCCAGCTTCGGATCGTGCATCGATTGCTGCGGTTCCAATGGATTTCCCCTCCGGGCGTCTCACACTGATGCTGCTGTTTGTTTTCTCTCCATCCAGACTCCGGTTGTCCAGAATGCAGCGTCTATCATCCAGCCATCTCCTGCTCACGTGGGACAGCAGGGACTGTCCAAGCTGCCCTCCAGGCCTGGAGCTCAGGGGGTCGAGCCTCAGAACTTAAGGACATTACAGGTGAGCCTTCGTGACCCGGTTCCAGCACTGGGCTGAGCTCTGTGCGCTTTGTGTCCACGCTGTCAGTGATCTGTGTTGGCTGCAGGAGCTGCAGGTATCAGCGCTGCGGTCACGGAGGGAATAGGAGCAGCGGGCAGCAGCTGGGCAGGGCTGCAGCAAAGCTCTGTGCTGCGGGAGATGCTGAGCAGCGCAGCTGGGGGGGGACGGCGGTGCTGATGGTGGTGGGGATGCTGGGGGAAGCTGTCTGCCGCCCAGGGGTGAGAGACGCAGGAGAAGCTGCTCAGCTTTTGGTCAGCTGAGCCGCGGGATGGAAGGGTCCAAGGAAGGGGAGAAGAAAAATGCAAAGCGTGGCATGGAGAGGTTTGCCTTCTTTGGGAAGCGCCCCGGGGCAGCGGAGCGGAGCAGAGCGTCGTCTGCTGAGCCTTCCTGTGTCCTGGGGGTCCCATAGATGGGAGCCCGATGGGATGAGCTCTGAGCCTCACCTCGGGGTGGACGCACACAGCTTTTCGGGGCTGCCAGCGTTGTCCCGGAGTGGGCAGCCGTGTCCCTTTGGCTCTGCGGCAGGGATGTGGGGCACACGGAGCTGTGATCCCTTCCCTCCTGCCTTCCCTCCCTCCTGCCTCGGCCAAAGGCATCTGCCGATCGCTTACTCCCTCCATGAACCCTCTCCTTTGTTTGTGGCATTTGTTTTCTTTGCTATGGCAACGATGGTGGGGTCAAGTCTATTGTGGCTTCGCAGTGGGATGGGGCTGGTAAAGGAAATGGGCTTCAGGGGAAGAGGAAACGCATTGTTTGTGCAGCCTTTGTGAAGAGTTGCTGCGTGTGACAATGAAGAACTTCATCTCGAGTTTTAAAAAAGGGGAGGGGAGAGAAGAGAGAGGCGGGCAGATGGGAGGCAGCTGAAGGTTTCGGATCTTTGAGAAGGAAAACGGGGCCCTCATCCCGGCAGCTCCGAGCTCTGCACTGGGAGAGCTGTGTGTTTCTGCACGCCCATCGCATCAGCGTGGTTGGATTTATTGTGTGTGTGTGTTCAGATTTATTGTGTGTGTGTGTTTGGTGCCATGAGTGTGCCTGGAGCATCACCCCAACCCATCCTGCTGCTCCTGGGTGCAGCTCTCAGCCCTGTCCCCACTCAGGTGCAGTTCTCACCCCTCTGCAGCCATAATGAGCTCCTTCCCTTTGTGCTCCTTTGTTCCAAGCCAAACAAATGTGATTATTTACAGCAAAGAACAACTCGGAGAAGAGTTAAGTCCTTCGAGCAGTAGGTCAGCTCTGGGGGTAACCTGCACTGCATGCAGGTGGAGCTGCTTTGCTGTTGCAGACCCCGCCGCTCCTCTCTGCCTCCAGTCCTTTTCCTAACTCCCATTTCCCCTCTTGCCAGGGTCACAGTGTCATTAGGTCTGCCACAAACACGACCCTGCCCCATATGCTTATGTCTCAGCGTGTGATTGCTCCAAACCCTGCCCAGCTGCAGGGGCAGCGCGTTCCTCCTAAGCCTGGCCTCATCCGCACTACAACTCCAAGCATGAATCCAGCCATCAACTACCAGCCGGTACGGAGCCGTTCCTGGGGGTCTGGTGGGGTTTGGCCGCAGAGGGAGCTGGGAAGCACTGGGTGAGCAGAGGCTGCAGCTGTTTAAATGGAGGAGTCGTAGAATCGTAGGATGGCCTGGGTTGCAAAGGAGCACAGTGACCATCAGTTCCAACCCCTGCTGTGTGCAGGTCACCAACCAGCAGCCCAGGCTGCCCTGAGAACCACAAGGTGCCATAAGACCCTATAGGGTGCCTTAGGGACCCACAGGGTGCCATAAGACCCTATAGGGTGCCTTAGGGACCCACAGGGTGCCATAAGACCCTATAGGGTGCTGTAGGGACCCACAGGGTGCCATAAGACCCTGTAGTGTGCCATAGAGACCCTCAGGGTGCCATAAGACCCTATAGGGTGCCTTAGGGACCCACAGGGTGCCATAAGACCCTATAGGGTGCTGTAGGGACCCACAGGGTGCCATAAGGATCCATAGGGTGCCATAAGACCCTATAGTGTGCCATAGGGACCCAC
>NW_011122891.1:3845-5055 GCF_000146605.3 Meleagris gallopavo
CAGCCCAGGCTGCCCTGAGAACCACAGGGTGCCATAGGGATCCATAGGATGCCATAAGGACCCACAGGGTGCCACAGGGATCTATAGGGTGCCATAAGGACCCATGGAATCATTGACTCATAGAATCATAGGCTCATAGAACGGCCTGGGTTGCAAAGGACCACGATGGCCATCAGTTCCAACCCCTGCTGTGTGCAGGTCACCAACCAGCAGCCCAGGCTGCCCAGAGCCACATCCAGCCTGGCCTCGAATGCCTGCAGGGATGGGGGATCCACAGCCTCCTTGGGCAACCTGTTCCACTGCCTCCCCACCTCTGGGGGAAAAACTTCCTCCTCACATCCAACCCAAACCTCCCTGGCTCACTTTAACACCGTTCCCCTCGTCCTGTCGCCACCCACCCTCACAAACAGCCGTTCCTCCCCCCTGCAGCTCCCAGCCCTGCAGTGCTGCATGCATGCAGCCCCAGCTGTGCCCTGGAGCTCTGCAGCCGGTGCAACCCGCCCGGCAGGAGGCACAGGGATCTGCTGAGCCCAAATGCTGGGGGAGCCCACATGCAAAACCCTCCGAGCCCCACGGCTGTGCGCGCTGGGCTCCGTGCCTCACTTGTGTCCCCTCCCCGTGGCTGTTTGTGAGCACCTCGCCCCAATTTGGGGCTCTGCCACCCGTTTCCATGGGAACCGGACGAGTCACCGGTGACAGAAAGGAGCAAATTGGATTCCGTGAATCCCACGGGGCGTTTTTGGGGCAGCAGCCCCTGCAGAAGGGAGACGGGGGAGCAATCGGGGGGCAGCAGCGTGGGCTCAGTGCCCTCCGTGCGCCCCTGCGCCGTGAGCACTGTGAGCCCCCGCTGTGCTGCAGGGAAGAGCTGCGCGTCCTTCCTGCGCGTGGAGCCCTTCGTCTGCGCTCAGTGCCGCACCGACTTCACCCCGCACTGGAAGCAGGAGAAGAACGGGAAGATCCTCTGCGAGCAGTGCATGACGTCCAACCAGAAGAAGGCTCTGAAGGCAGAGCACACCAACAGGCTGAAGAACGCCTTCGTGAAAGCTTTGCAGCAGGAGCAGGTGAGCAAAGCCACGGCGCCGCGGCCGCCGCTCCGTCCTCCCACTGCGCGTCCCCAGGGGTGGGGGTCCCTCGTTCTCCAGGAGCTGTGGGTG
This sequence comes from Meleagris gallopavo, assembly GCF_000146605.3. NCBI lineage: Eukaryota > Metazoa > Chordata > Aves > Galliformes > Phasianidae > Meleagris > Meleagris gallopavo. The sequence goes on from NW_011122891.1 coordinate 5,000, forward strand.
CTCCTCTGTGGGGTTGCCCGCCCTTGGGGTTGCCCGCCCTTGGGGTTGCCCTCCCT
>NW_011122892.1:0-3059 GCF_000146605.3 Meleagris gallopavo
ACGCACTGGAACAGGTTGCCCAAGGAGGTTGTGGATGCCCCATCCCTGGAGGCATTCAAAGCCAGCCTGGTCTGGTGGTTGGTGACCCTGCACATAGCTGGGGGGTTGAAACTAGATGATCATTGTGGTTCTTTTCAACCCTGGCCATTCTATTATTCTGTGATGATGATAAGATGACAAAGCAGCAATAGGGAAACTCTTAATACAACAGTGGTTGTTTAACACAGAAGAAATTACCTAAGTCATAAATCACATGGGCAAAGTAGAAAGTGTGCCTTTCCTAATGTTCAGTGGTGTTTCTGTAACATTCACCAGGTAGGTCTTGTAGCAGACTGCTGTAAATACGACTGACTTACTGGAGAAAGTCTAAGACCTATTTTAAACCAGTGCAATAGAATTCAAGGCTGCAGAGGAAGAGCAAATTGAAAATAAAATGGGAGATAAGGGCCAAAAATTTCTTTGTAGGCATTAACTCTTTATATCTAACATAACTCTTTATCTGTATATCTAATAACATAGTAAACAAAAGAAAAATCATTTCTCCCACTTGAACTACTGAGAATAAGGAGGAACAGAAGTAATTCATTTATTTTTTATCTATAATAACAACACTTGCAACTCCACAGAGAGTGGAGACACAGCACACAATGGTACACTAATATTTAAAACAGTGTTACGCATTGCCCAGAAGTGTACATTGTAGGCATTGTAGGCATTTGTATTCAAGGCAAATATGCACATATTGGTGCTTTGAGAACAGCCAGATCCTCAACTGACATACAGTGGGAAAATTCGAGCAACACCATGAGAACCTCACTCATTCCCAGCAGCATTCCTCAGGGTAGGACAGCAGGAGTGAGTCCTGCTGACTGCTCTCAGCTCTTGCCAGAAAAGCTATAAAAAAAGGGGCTGACTGAGGTCTCTGACTGTAGGATGCTTCTAGCAAGGTCCCAGCACAACCCTGAGAACAGAAGCCCTAACAGAGAAATTCCTTAATGATGATCAACACACAGACCTCTTTTAATACGGAATATCAACTAGTTCACTTGGCCAAATAAACTGCAAAAAATAAAGCATTCAGTTATGTCCTAACAGATGACAGAAGTTTACTCCTTCAAGGGAAAATGCAAGGTCAGGGGAGGCGTACTACTGGAGATATTCCCTAACAAAGGTTTTGTCTCACCTGCCATCCAGCTCCTTGCAGGCCCTCACCCCATGCACACTCCTTGGAACTTCTTTCGACCAAGGCAGTTCCTGCTTGGTCTCTCCCTGCTCCACAGCTGGCAGTGCTTCAGCCTTTCAAGGAGCTGAAATGTCTGGTCTCATAAGTTCTTGGCCTTGGCACACAATAACAGGGCGAAATGTAATGGCCAGGGACATGCCAGAGGGCTATACTAAATAATTCAGTGCAGTCTCTGCTTCTGTACCAGTGTTCTCACACACAAGTTGATCTCTAACAGAGGTTAATGCCCCTTGGGCTGGATGCTTTTTATTTATTTTGAATAGGAGAGGAGGTAAAGGGTAGTGTTTTGTTCTGTCAGGTTTTAATAGGAGATCAAGCCTTAAACTACATGGCTTTTCAGTCAGACTCATTGCAATGTTCCTCCCTTAATTGCAAACTGGAGTATGTTGGCTGTCATGGGAGTCTCTGAACCTGCAGGAAAAGGCATTTTCCTACAGCTGGTGCTGCAAAATTATTCACATCCTCTGCTTCCTCCCAAGTTTACATGTAAGCTGCAATTTCACTAAAAAGAACAAATGTGGTAGCAGGTTATGTCATTTATCTGTCTGCACATCTCTATGCTGTTCTGCACTGCTAAATGATCTCTCACATTTTCCACATTGAAAAAAACCATGTTTTTAGACATATGGGTGCAATTAATTTGATTCATGTAAAAAAAACCAAGGTGCTCCTCAGTTCCTTATTTTCTGTGACATCATCTCATTACAACAAAATGTTCTCCTCAGCCTCTTCATTTTTGTCAGATACTCCTGTTTGCATTGCTTTCAACCCCGCTGCAAAGTGCTATCTGAAACAAAGACGTCAAGAACAAAAGTAGTAAGAGCCTGCATTTCAACAAGGTTGGAAGAGAAGCTGAGCACAATATGCGTTATGCCATGCAGCAAAAATGCAGGCATAAATGCGTAAGCCTGGTGTGCAGGTATCTCCTAAGACTTCCATGCTATGCTGCTGCACTGTTCTATAAAGTGATGGTAGTTCAGTATGAGGTTACTGAACTCATAAAAGAAGATCAAGAGGCACATAACTATAAATCAAACAATGATCCACTGCAGAACTATATTCTATGCCAAACTGAGAAGTTCAGACACTTTATATCATCACAAGTAAGCAGATGGTTTCCCCTATGGCTTGGCTGCTGGAACTCAAAATTCAGCCAAAAGCAAGAAAGTCCCCAAATGACTGCAAATAGTAAAAATGAACAGAATGAGTCAAAAGAAAAAGCATCCACTAATTTTTCCTTCAGTGTAGCTTAGTGAGCGATAAGCTGCTTTTTTCAGTCTATTTAAAAGACAAGCCTGAAAGGACAGTAATCTCTTATTTAAATACAGAGTTGGCAGCAAGACCATTTGCAAGTCACCATGCATCACGCCACATCAGTAACAGGCACGGGCACACAATCTCATTTGGTTGTGTACTGAGAGCACAGAATACACAGTTTACACTTTGCTTTTTATGCCCACTGTATGTCAGCAGCAGCAGGAAAAGAGACAACACCTAATGTGACTGCTGGCACAGAACTAACCTACACACATGTTTAAATAATCTGAATCAGCAGAGCAAGTTTATACCAAATCGGCACTTTGCATCATATGGCTATGATTTTTTTAACCTGTCATTAGCAACCTTACAGTTGTGTTTAGTGCAACATCACAACCAAATAGGTAAAGTGGAGAAATGTCTTCAGCCTCCCATACAGCCTCCAATACAGCAAAGTAAACAGTATATGTAGAGAACGCATCATCATCTGGAAACTGCTGGATACAAATAAAAATAGGCTGTATGCCTTTACTGGAAGTACAAAAAAAAAAAGAGAAAA
>NW_011122893.1:0-2598 GCF_000146605.3 Meleagris gallopavo
GGGCTGTGTGTGTGTATAGGGCTGTGTGTGTGTAGGGCTGTGTGTGTAGGGCTGTGTGTTTATAGGGCTGTGTTTGCATCGCTCAGTGCTTCATGCAGTGCACAACGCTGCAAGATCTGCAGGTGCTGTGCACACGGTGCTGCGTGTGCATGGATGGCAGAGGTGCTGTGAGCAGCACACGATGCTGGCAGTGATGCAGGGGCTGTGTGCGCTCACCTGGGGCACTGCTTGCAGTTGCTGCACTGGTGCTGTGCATCGTTCAGTACACCGTCAGCTGTGCAGGTGCTGCGCGTGGTGCTCAGCGCTGTGTGTGGGGCTCTGCAGGCATGCACGGTGCAGGTGTGTGGTGCAGCTGCCGTGTGTGGTGCAGGCACTGTGCCCGTGAGCCGTGTGTGCATGCAGGGTGCAGGTGGTGTCTGCAACACTGTGTGCATGCAGGGTGCAGGTGGTGTCTGCAACACTGTGTGCATGCAGGGTGCAGGTGGTGTCTGCAACACTGTATGCATGCAGGGTGCAGGTGCTCTGTGCACGCCGCTCCGTGTGCAGCGCGAGTGCTGTGAGCGGCGCAGGTGCTGCGCAAATGAATCTGGTTGCAGGTGTTGCGTGCGGTGCGGGTGCTGTGCAGGTTGGGCAGCGTGCGCGTGCAGGGTGCAGGTGCTGCGCCAGTGATTCTCAGCCTGCACCCATGGTGCGGGCGCCGCATGTGGTGCAGGCACTGTGAGCGGTGCATGTGCAGTGCTGCGGCGCCCGTGGTGCAGTGCATGCGTGCAGAGCGCACCCCGGGCCGTGCTGCTGCTGCACGAGCGCGCAGCCAGCGCGGTGCTGTGGGTTGGCTGCTGTTTGTGCGACGTGGCTGCAGCGTGCAGCGTGCAGGGCGTGGTGCGCGTGTGTCGGGGTGGGCGGGTGGGCTAGTGAGCACACGTGCATGCGTTGCGGAGCAGCGGCGCACGCGGGTGGAGGGAATGCACTGATGCGCTGCAGACAGGTGGTGTTTTTCCTGCACCGGGTGGCAGCGTCTGCACGCCTGCCCGTGTGCTTCGTTAGCGGTGCGCCTAACGAGATGTGCAGCGGGAGGGAGGGGGGCTGCGGTGCTGCAGGTGCTGCTGTGCATGGAGGCCGGTGCCATGGCTGTGCAGCGCTGTGCCTCAATGCAGGGCTCAGGGTGCAGTGCTGCAGTGCAGGGCTTTGGGTGCAGGACTTTGGTGATTAACTTTGAATGCAGGATTTTGAGTGCAGGATTTGGGTGCAGGGCTTTGGGTGCAGGATTTTGGGTGCGGGATTTTGCTGCAGGTCTTTGGTGCAGGACTTTGGCACCTGATTTTGGTGCAGGACTTTGGCACCTGATTTTGGTGCAGGACTTTGGGCGCAGGAGCGCAAAACGGGGCTTTGGATGCAGCACTTGGGGTGCAGGGCTTTGGTGCAGAACTGGGTGCAGGACTTTGGGTGCAGGACTTTTCAGGTGCAGGACTTCAGGTGCAGAACTTTGGCACCTGATTTTGGCACAGGACTTTGTTGCAGGATTTGGGCGCAGGACTACGAGTGCAGGACTTCAGGCACAGAACTTTGGCACAAGATTTTGGTGCCGGGCTTTGGATGCAGAACTTTGGTGTAGGACTTCGGCGTAGAATTTGGCACAGGATTTTGTTGTAGGATTTTGGGTACAGAACCTTGGGTGTAGGATTTTAGCACCTGATTTTGGTAGAGGGTTTTGGTGCAGGCTTTGGATGCAGGGATTTGGGCACAGGATTTAGGTGCGAGACTTTGGCACGGGACTTTGGTTGCAGGATTTTGGGTGTAGGATTTTGGTGCAGGACTTTGGGTGCAGGACTTTGGGTGCAGGACTTTGTTGCAGGATTTTGGGTGCTAAACTTTGGCAGCTGATTTTGACACAGGACTTTGGGTGCAGGACTTTGGGTGCAGGACTTTGGCACAGGATTTTGATGCAGGACTTTGGGTGCTAAACTTTGGCACCTGATTTTGGCGCAGGACTTTGGGTGGAGGACTTTGGGTGGAGGACTTTGGGTGCAGGACTTTGGTGCAGGATTTTGGTGCAGGATTTGTGTGGAGGATTTTGGCACAGGATGTTGGTGCAGACTTTGTGTGCTAAACTTTGGCAGCTGATTTTGGCGCAGGACTTTGGTGCAGGACTTGTAAGCAGGACGTTGGGTGCAGGATGTTGGCTGCAGGACTTTGTGTGCAGGACTTCGGCACAAGATTGTGGTGCAGGACTTTGGTGCAGGAATTGCGTTCAGGACTTTGGTGCTGGACTTTGGGTGCAGGACTTTGGCACAGGATTGTGGTGCAGCACTTTGGTGCAGGACTCTGGTGCAGGACTTTGGCGCAGGATTGCGGTGCAGCACTTTGGTGCAGGACTTTGGTGCAGGACTTTGGCGCAGGATTGCGGTGCAGGATTGCGGTGCAGGACTTTGATGCAAGACTTTGGTGCAGGATTGTGGTGCAGGACTTTGATGCAGGACTTTGGCGCAGGACTTTGGCACAGGATTGCGGTGCAGGATTGCAGTGCAGGATTGCGATGCGGCGGGCGCAGGGATTCCCGCAGCCCCGTTGACGCCCGGCCCGGCTCGTTGCAGGCCGGGA
>NW_011122894.1:0-3118 GCF_000146605.3 Meleagris gallopavo
ACCATGCGCCTCCTGCCACATTCAACAAAACTAACAACTGTAGACCAAAATATTAAAAGGAGGAAATAAAATATTTACTAATATAGCACGGATGTGATCTCAAATTAGCCTTTAAAGCAGAAGTGACCAAGGTTTTCCAAGAGCAAATGATGATCTGGAGAGCTCCTCTGGTAATGATTCACAGTAAAAAGAACCAGACATTGTGAAAAGTCTCATTTTTCCAGTAATACTGGTAACTTTTGAACTTTATTTGAATTTTATTTGATGAAACTCCACACTTATGAACTAGGGTTTCTATAACAGAAATGAAACAAGCCACATCACAGACCATCATGGTAAAGGTAGACTGAAATAAGCTTTTTACAGCTTATAAATTTGCAACAAAGGATTTCAGAGGACACATGAACAATAAACTGAAGCGTAAAGCCAGGGTAGAGAGACACCACAACAGAGAGGACATCCCTTTCTCCTTCCAAATGTGAGTTGTGCTCCACCAGCAGAAGACCTTAAGGCATTTTTGTCATGTCAGTCATACAGTTGAAGGGTTACTGCAGTGGCTCACGCTCTTATGACATACAGACTCAGCTGCATATAGTAGAAACTAAAATGCAAATGAAGAACAAATAAACAAATAACAGCTACATCAATAAGCAAAAATTTCCCCATCAGCTGCTGTGAGTCTACACCAGAAAAGAGACATACCCTGAGAAGAACTACTCAGCGCAGGAGCAGGCAGACAGTATGGTCAGTGTTGTCTGTAAAGCTGCAGGCAGGAGAGCATTTCAGAAGACAACTGAGATGGAATTACATTAAGTGGGCCAGTGGTTGGTCCACACAGTGCATTTTCAGCTACTATAGAATAAAGGAAAGTCCTGCCTGAGCTGGAAAATATTTTTCCAAGAAGTAGCCTCCCTATAACTCTCATGAGAAATAGCTTACAAGAAAAAAAAAGACAACAAATGATCACCATAAGGGAATACTACTTCCATAAATGCTCTTCAGGCTGCAGTGTACAAAGAAAGGATCTTCTACCAAGAGGTGACCATTCAATTGCATTTATGTCTTTTCTGTTTTGGAACAGTCAGACGTGAATACCACAAAACATTGTGTGAGGGAGAGAGGAAGCAGCAGCAAATGCCATGAGCAACAGAGATCATTACCATCCAAATGCTTTCTGATCCAAAATCAGCAGCAGGATGGCACTAAGCAAGGACAAGCGAGTGGGAATCAGAACACTTCATTTGCAAGGCTTTGGCAACAATCTTGCTCATCTCTGTCAGATGAGTCCTGCCCTTGAACTACTGCAGAAGGTCACTCAGCTGATGGAATCTTGCTGTGCCATGTGGCGATGCTCTTCAGAGAAACAGCAGTAGTCTTCACACACATTCACCACAGTTACCTGCAGAACTGCCTGCCTGGCTTCTGATGACAGCCTGAAACATCTCTAGGTATGTAACCCCTTTTCCCTAATTCCTCACAGTGGCACTAGCAACAGCTTTAAAAGCTGATGTTAACTCTCTCATTTCAGATTTAATTATTTTGTTTTAATTGACAAAATCCTTATCATCATCATACAAGCAACAGAAGTAGAAATGAATCTTGCTGGACTGACTGCTTGCAACTGTCAAGAGCAAGAAATTAAACAAAGCAAAAGCTGTGTGTGTGGAAGCAGGGAAATGGTGAAAGGTGGCCAGGGAAAGGATGGTCTTGAGCAGGGGCGGATGTCAGTAGGTCACTTTCACCCTGTTCCCTTGAAGAGCAGTGAGAGCAGGTTGTTTGGGCAGATCCACTCAAGGGTGACTGCTTTGATATGCAGCTGAGGCGCCCACATCCTGACTCCACCTGCTTGTTGGCCACTCACTTTGCAAGGCATGCTCCTTAGCTAGAAGGGCTGCCATGCTTGTTTTCCTTCGAGGAAGCCCTGGTAAGCAGCAAAACCAAGGCAATCCATAACAAATTGACTCTACACAGTCAAAGAATCACTTGTCCTGCAGACAAGGAGGCAAGTTGCTTTGCAATGTCCTCTGCAGTCTTGGGAAACAGGTCACTAAATGCCCTGGCTAAAATGATCCCTTTCTGGTTACTTGAACAGTGCAGTCCACTACTATCTGCACAAAACTTTTGAATTACAACATCACCTAGGAACTTTGATTTCAAAGCCCCCACTGGAAAAAAGGAGAGAAGCCAGCATTTGACATTTGAATGTGTAAATCCAAATGGGGAGGGCAGAGGGCTACTGTTGTCCCACATCACTGGCCAGCAGCAAAATCAAAAAGATGCATCACCCAAGATCCAGACCAGTTCTTGATTCTTGGTTTCCTACATACTTGTTGGCACAACTGAGAATACCATGGCACTACTTGAAAGATAAAGCTAAGCAGGATTTAATACCCTAATAAGAAACAAATGATGTCAGAGTTCCTCCTTTGTGCTACAGCTCAGAAAACAAAAAATTTCACTGGGAAAGTACTTGCATGTCACCATGGCTCTGACTTGAACCTCTCAATCTCCTCCATATTTTAATACTGTTTTATGACATAATGCATTCTGTATGACAGTTGCTTAGTTACAAAGCCTCTTGGATCAACAGCTTCAAGATTAAAATTTTGCCAAAGGTCAGGTCCCACCAATGATCATTCAGAGTTTTAAAGATATATCTTTATTATTTCTTTAGCATAAGATAAATACTGAAAGAGATTTTACTATAATAGCTTATGCTCTGCTGAAGCAACGGTACAGCATGGAACAATATGTGCAATACTATCATTATAATTATAGACATACTCTTAAAGGAAGTTGTAGGGAGGTAGGGCTCAGCCTCTTCTCCCAGGTAATTAGTGACAGGATGAGGGGTAATGGCCTTAAGATGTGCCAGGAGAGGTTTAGATTGGATATTAGGAAAAACTTCTCAGAAAGAGTAGTGAGGTATAACAGGCTGTCTAGGGAGGTCGCTGGAGGTTTTCAAAAAACACGTAGATGTGGCACTGAGGGACATGGGTTAGTGGACATGGTGGTGATGGGCTGACAGCTGGACTAGATGATCTTAGTGTTCTTTTCCAACCTTAAAGATTTTATGATTCTACGATTCTATAATCTCCTATTACATATAGTTTGTACC